>NC_048602.1:15408473-15504761 GCF_003668045.3 Cricetulus griseus | reverse complement strand
TTCAGGTGGGGCCACATATATCCTTATCTGGTCTTGAAATTTCTTAGTATTTGAAGATGACATGAATCAGATGGTATTAACCATGAGCAGCAAGGCACACCACAGAAAGGATGTGATACTTAGGATGGCACAGTGTGGCCAAGAACTTAACTATATCCCTTTGAATTTTGTTGGTTAGAGGGCTATTTATCAGTTCGTACCTCACAAAGTCTTCTGACATGTAGTTGATCTGATGAGCCTCAAAATCTAACATTAAACTATGACCCTGGATATTTGTGATTTTTCAATTTTTCCACTGATTTTTATTCTTCATATGAAGTCTAATTGATTACAAACATTCAACAAATGCAGCCTCCAAGTACTAAGATCTGCCTTCTTCCCATAATGTCCCATTTTACCGGCTTTCCTGTGAATAAACATGATTTGAAACATTATAGAAGTTATTCAAACAGGGCTTGGTGGCACCCACCTTTATTCCCAGCACTTTAGAGACAAAGGGAGGTGAATCTCTGTGAGTTTGATGCAAGTTGACATACAAAGTGGGTCCCAGAATCGCCAGGGCAGTTACAAAGGGAAAACCAGTGTCAAGAGACCAAAAGAAATGTTAGGCAACCAGCTTGGTGCAATAACACTGTTTCTCATGGTATTTGACAGAAAGCAGATGAGGACTCACAGGCCAGGTTTCAGGCTCAACTACAAACTACTGAAATTCCTGCTTAGGCTACAGAAAGAAGACCAATCAGAACTCAAACTATGACATGAGCTTGAACCTGCATACAAACAGCTGGGATAAAAGTCTTGTCACACTATTGCCCTGCTAATTTTTTTCAGGTGGGGCCTCAGGTATCCTTAACTGGCCTTGAACTTTCTTAGTATCGGATGATGAACTGGATGAGTAGGGATTAATCAGGAGTAGCAAGAGGGATTTGATGATGAAGACGGCCCAGTCTGCTCACTGAACAAATCTCATCCCTTTGAATTTTGTCGTTTGAGAAACAAATTATCAGTTCATAGCTCAGAGGTTTGTGATCTGTAGTTGCTATGATGAACCTCTGATGAACTAAGGTTAAAAACTGTGAGCCTAGGTTTTTGCTATTTTTCAATTTTCCCCTGTTTTTATTCTTCATATGGAGTCTCATTGCTTCCAAACATAAAACACATGTCACCTCCAGGCACTAAGAACTGTCTGTTCGCAGGTTTTCCCATTGTAGGGCTTTTCCTGTGAATAAACATAGTTTTCACACAAATTGTACAAGTTATTTAAACATGGCTTGTTAGCCCCACCTTTAATCCCAGCACTTTTTAGGCAAAGCGGGCTGAATCTCTGCAATCCCGATGTACAGAAGAGTCAGGGCCGATACACAGGGAAAAACCTGTGTCAAGAACCCAAAAGAAAAGATAGGGACATGTAATGCATCTACACACCCTCTTGGTACAACAGGATTTTTTTTGCATGGCATGTGGCAGAAAGCAGATGAGGACTCACAGGCCAGGCTTCAGGGTTGCCTCCAAAGCAGCTCCAAAACCTACTTAGGCTACAGAAAGAAGACCATGCCTCACAAAGAAAAGGAAAATCAAACAAGAGATAAAATGCCCTTGCCAAGGCGTTGGTGGAGCACTCCTTTAATCCCAGCACTAGGGAGGCAGAGGCAGAGGCAGGCAGATCTCTGAGAATTTGAGGCCAGTCTGGTCTCCAGAGCAAGTGCCAGGATAAGCTCCAAAGCAACACAGAGAAACCCTGTCTCAAAAAAGTCAATAAATAAAAAAATAAAATAAAATAGATAGAACGCCCAACAAATCTCTGGTCTTCAAGAAACAGAAATAATCATACACACTTATTGTTATCACAGGTTGTATAACATACAGACCAGGGGGCAGAGACCTGTAACCCTGCTTCTTGGGAAGCTGAAGCAGGAGAATTGTAAATTGGAAGGCAGGCTGTCTACACAGTGACATTGAGGTCAACCGGGGATAAGTGGCCAAAACATTTCAAGCATAGCATTTCTTTCATCACAGCACTCAGGTGACCGAGACACAGAGATGTGTGATCACCAGGTAAACTTGAGCTACCTACATGCTGTCACCAGTATGCAAAATATAAAAAGAAAGAGGGAAAGATTTGAGACAGAATGTCTTTACTTAGCCCTGGCTATACTGGAACTCCCTTTCTAAAGCAAGTTGTCCCCAAACTCACAGCTCCTCTGGCCTCTGTCTCCCAAGTACTGGGACTAAAGGAATGGCAGAATTCTTTTCAAATGGGCAGGGGATTAAAGAGCAGGATGACCTGAAGAGTAGCTAGCTCAGGCACAAATACTGGTATTAAAGTTACCAGCTACCACACTCAACTTAAGACTTTTTTTTTTAATCAGAGGATCACTTCCCTTTATGTTTATGTTTTTGTGTGTCTGCCTCTTGTGTGTGGAGGCCCATAGCATAGAAAAGGATTTTAGATGCCCTGGACACAGATAAATGGACATTTGTGGTATTCCTGACGAAAGTACTAGGAATCAAATTACAAGCTTCAAGGTCAATAAGCCCACTACTCTTTGTTCTTGGCCTAAGTTTGCTGCCAGTACATGTGCCTGTACAACACCGGCATGCTTAAGACACTAGGAGACCAGATGTTGGACTCAGATACCCATCAACTGGGATGCCAGATAATAATAATTGTTGTACACCATCTACTGGGAGCTTCGAATTGAAGTTCAAATCCATGGCAAACAAAGAATTTCTCTGACTCACTGTGTGTATGTGTCTGACAAGGAAAAAGCTCTTGAAGAAAAAATCTGTAACTTGCCTACTTTATCCATTTGTGACTCCAAACCTCACATGAGATAAAACATAATTTAAAAAGTTTCAAATGAGGGGCTGGAGAGGTGGCTCAGCAGTTAAGACTTCTGGTTGCTCCTTCAGAGGGTCTGAGTTCAATTCCCATTAACCACATGGAGCTTGACAACCATGTATACTAGAATGTGATGCTTTCTTCTGTCCAAAAGACATACATGGAGAGAGAATTCTGTAGATGTAATAAATGAAATGAAAAAAGTTTCAAGTCATCTTCTTGGATTGCCTGTTTCTCTGAGGCCAAGGGTGCACAGTTGAGGCCTGAAGTTTCAATTCCACACATGGCAGAAATTTGCCCTCATTTGCCATGACTTCCACACACACTTTGTTGTTTTCTCTCCTCTTTTCCACTGTCTGCTCAAGACTGCTTATTGAATCAGAGAACTGTTCATACTAAACATGGAAAGAGTGCCCTCATAATATGAATTTCTTGTCTCCTTCTCCTTTTTTCTAGTCACATCTTCCTGGTTGTCCTCAAAGTGACTGGGTAGCCCAGGATGTCCTTTTCCTTGCACTTCCCCTGATGCAGCTTCCCAAGTAGCTGGGATTACAGGTCTGTAGCCCACAGACTGCCTCTTATGTAGCCTTTGCTAACTTTAATGATATGTGAATATTGTTCGAGTTTGAACACCTAGATACTCAGATAGTTTTTTTCTGTGACAGGGTTTCTCTTTGTAGCTTTGGATCCTATTCTGGCACTCACTGTGGAGACCAGGGTGGCCTCGAACCTTCAGAGATCTGCCTGACTCTGCCTCCTGAGTGCTGGGATTAAAGGCATGTGTCGCCAATGATCGGCCTAGATAGAGGATTTTGTCTTTGTATCTTAATCCATTTTTTCCTTTTGAGGTAGGGACTCCTGTATCCCTTTGGATCTGCTATATATTCAGGGCTGGCCTTCAAGTCCTTGTCCTCCAGTCTCCACTCCCAAGGCAATACAGGCATTATAGTAGCAACCGGGTGTGCAGAGATGTTACAAGGGCCTAAAAAATGAAAAGTTGCAAAGATCAGGCTGTTAATCGTAAAAAAAAAAAAAAAAAGCCATTTATTTGGTGCTGCCTACAGGCCATATATCATTTAAGAATATATTTCAAATAAGATTCCGGTGCTGTGGTTGTTCACTCTGTCATGATGGGGAAGGCCCTGGTCAGCCTTAGACCTTCCATCTGTCAATATTTCTGCAATGGTGACACCACCCAGTCTATCTACCTAGGTCATTTAGAGCCTCTATCTGATCCTGAAAGAAAATGGATTCTCCACTCCCCATAATTTCCCCCAATTTCTTGAAAAGGATAAAGACATGTCCTCAAGGGTGGCTTAGTTTCTGTTCACAGATAAGTACTAGGGTAAATGGGTGTACAGTAGGCAGGGCTGGCCTCTTTGTGCTACTAACGCACCTGTATTACTCTCTACCAGGGAAACCTCAGATTTCTTCCCAAGACACTCCCCGTTACAGAAAAAGAGATTAACCAGGAGTTCTATTACTTGTTTGCTGTTGCAAGTTATAGGAAGCATTCTGACATATACAACTGGTTTACCTAACAATGAATCAAATGCAAATTTGTCCAAGTAGGGCCTGTTGCAGCTCATTGACTGAGCACTTTTCTAGGATTTTGTAAGATCTTGACATGAGCACCCAACACTGGGTGATAAACAAGGAAAAATAAGAAATAGATTGAAAAAATGTTATTACATGTCATTTATTTTTTGTGTATTTGGTTACCAGCCTGCCAGGGCAAACTATGGGGAAAAAAAAGACAACATGTGGGAACTGATTTTCCCCTTATACCATTTATTTTTATTATTGTTGTTATTGTTTAGTTTCTCCAGCTGGGATTCTCTCTGTAGATTTAGAGTCTGTCTGTCACTTGTTGTGTAGACCAGGCTGCCCTTATACCGTTTAAATAAATAATGGAAATACATTCAGGTCCTGAGGCTTGGTGAGAAGGAGTTTGGATGTGCCATCTCACAAGCTCAGAGATCTCAAATGGCTATATCTCCAGGGGAATAGAGGCTGACTCCAGGGTTCTCATTTGAACTATATTCTTAAAAGATGTGCTAGGAATAAAATTATAAGCTTCAAGGTGAACAAACACACTCTTCTTTGTTCTGTGCCTAAGTTTGTGGCCAGTACATGTTCATTTACAACACGGGCATGCTTAAGACCCTAGGAGACCGGATGATGGACTCAGATACCCACCAACTGCGGTTCCAAATAAATTGTTGTAAACCATATACTGGGAATTCTGAACTGATGTACACATCCATAGTAAAGAAAGAATTTCTCTCACTCACTGAGCCTTACTCCTACACCACAGAATACAATAATACAGACTGATATCTAATACTGTTTTTTTTTTGTTTGTTTGTTTTTTGAAAAGATGTCTTTGTTTACCTTTGGAACCTGTTCTGACAGTCACTCTAAATATAAGATAGTCCAAGAAATCATAGAGCTCCATCTTCTGCTTCCTTCCAATTTCTGGGGTTAAAGGTGTGTGTCACCCCCACCCATCCTACTCCCTGGATTTTAAAGTTTTGATGTTTTGAAATGCAAATCTTAAGATACGCTTTATGTTTTATTCAAAACAATTCTATTTAATGAGAATAACTACTGATTAGAAGTTAGTCCTGAAAACTTCACTTTAACACAGGCCTTTAACACACTCCTGCACTCTCGGCACTCAGGAAGCAGGATACATACTGCCATCACCTGGGCTACCGCCTGACTACATGACAAAACACTTTATAGTTACTTCATTTACCTCAAATATTCAGCCAATTTAGTTGGAAAATAAAACCTTGAGCCATTCAGCAACCAAACAAAACTTCAAACAAATCCCTCAAGAGGCAGAGGCAGGGAGATCTCAGTCATTTCAAGGCCAACCTGTTCTACATGGTATCTTCATTAACAGAGAAACCCTGTCTCAGAAAACAAAAAGCAAATAAAAATCAAAGGAAGAAAATGAATGCAAAGAGAAAAGAAAATTCTACGTTGTACATTTTCATTTTTTATTCTTCCCTCATATGCATCCTCACTGCAGTTTCATCTCTCCCATCTCCTCTTTGTCCCTTCTCCCCACCTCACCTCTATTTCTGATCCTCTCCTCCTCAATTCACCTGCAGAAAACAGCTGGCCTCCCAGTGACAACAACCACATTTGGCATTACAAAATTCATTGAGACTGGCCACAAGCACTCATTTTTTTTTTTTTGGTTTTTCCAGACAAGTTTTCTTTGTGTAGCTTTGGAGTCTATCCAGGCACTTGCTCTGGAGATCAGGCTGTCCTGGAACTCACAGAGATCTGCCTGCCTCTGCCTCGGCAGTGCTGGGATTAAAGTTGTGCTCCACCTACGCCTGGCTAGCCACAACACTCTAATCAGGGCAGGATGAGGAAACACACCAAACAGAAAAAGTTCCCCCAAATCAAGCAAATTACTCAGAGACAGTGCCACACACACAGTTAGAAGTTACATAAAAATACCAAGTTACACAACCAAAACACCTGTTCAATGGACTTATTTGGGTCTTTTAAATTTTTTTCATGTACATTGTTGTTTTGAATACATGTGTATCTGGATGAACATGTCAGATCCCCTGGAATTGGAGTTATACATAGCTGTGAGCAATCACAGTACTAGGAATTGAACTCAGCTCCTGTAGAAGTGCAGTCAGTGCTCTTATCTTATAAGCCATCTCTCCAGGCACTGACTTACTCAATTATATACTGGGTAATTAATTGTCAGATCAGTCTCTGTGATCCCCTATGAGCCCTGGTTATATCATCCTGGGGCCTTGTCCTCCTGGTGTCTTAGAAACCTCTGGCTACTACAATTATCTCTGCCAATTCCCTAATATTTCTACGTGGAATTTCTTTCTCATTGTTGTCCAAACTCCTTTACCAGCTAAAATCCCACCATCCAGGTCACAAAAGCAAGTTCACAGAAAATTCATCGGAAGCCTGGGTAATATTGATTTAGCCCCAGTGTCTAAATAAAGGAAATGATCTGAGTGCAGAGGTGGCATGTGCCTACTACCTCTCCATTCTGGGAATCGGAGGGAGGAGTGCTATGAGCTTCAGCACATCCCCTCTGTCTAAAGAGAAATCAAAACTTCATGCATAACACACTTCAGTTTGCAGGTGCACAAACTCTGAAGCTTGACTGAATGCTTAAATCAATGCACCAACACCAGGATTTGACCTGAGGTCCTTAGAATGCAGGAGGACCAATTTCCCAAATACCACAGATTCTGAAATATCCTGGCCCTTGTCTGCAAGGCCACCTCTTCCATGATGTATCAATTTTAGGACTGAAACAAAGGTTCCATTACAGTGATAAGTGGGACTTGGTATGGTAACCGTGTATCATCAGGGCTATTAGTGACAGGTTTTGAAGGAGTTTTAGGCAGAGCTCCTCAGGAGATGGACCTGAGCTTTGAGAATCCTTTGTGCCTCAGGCTGCAACCGAGGTGTAAACTTGAGCCTGGGTTGAGGCTGCAAATTCATCTACTATTTCCTCCGTTGTGGCTTCAACAGCATAGTGTTGGCAGCTGCTGCTGCTGTGGGCCTTGGCCACATACAATCTCTTCTTGGGGACTAATAGCTCAGGCTGGGCTACATATCATGGGAATCTTATATTTGCAACTCCTAAGTCCCCCTCACGCACATCCAAGATCTTCACAAAAGAAAAAAAAATCCCCCACTTCTAGCAGCCTGGGCAAGGATGTCTACAGTATCAAATGCCCTGAGACCACCTAGAGAGGAATAAAGAAGACTGCACAGTGGAGCCAGCTGTGAGTCATCTTCAGGCAAATGTCACAATTCCTATCTGGTTCTATTTCATTCACCCTTTTATGAGAACACCCCTTTTTCTTTTCAGTGGAATTGAGCCACTATTCCCCTTGTGAATGAAACCACATATAAATTCCAACAAATAGATTAGTCTTTACCCAAGAATACCTTTTCCAAGATCATCGTATTAATTAACTTCCATTGCCTTCTTCCTCATAAGATCTGGCATTCACTCATCGAAAGAATTTTCCGGTTTTGGATCTGTTTATGTAAAGTAGTATTCTACAGTTCCCAGACGACAGAGTCTTCTGTAGTTTCCCTGCTACCAATCCCATTAAATTTTAAAAGTCATAGTTTCATTGAAAGTGAAGGTTCCCCAAGATTGTAATCCCAGTGTCCCTGGTATTAAATAGAGAACAGAAAATTTTCAGAAGCTGGTCAGATAACAATACTAGTAAAAGACAAACATGGAAACTCAAGGTTTTCCCTTCAACACCAAAGACATGCTGTGGCACAATGCTCTCTCACACATTTTATACACATACACTCACACTGGAAAGATAAAGTTGTTCAACTATGTTTATTGCCACCTTACTCACAATAACAAGAAAACAAATGATCCTTGATGTCCTGAGGACATGCAACACATGTCAGCTCACCCAAGACATGGAACCCATAACAGACTGAAACTCAGATGACACTAAAGTCCAATTTGGTGAAATGATGAGTTTCACTGGACCTACATACAGGGATATGGATGAGGGGTTATTTAAAGGAGTCAAAATTAATCAAAGACAGCTGCATCACTGAAGTCCACCCAAGGACAGGTGATAGCTCACAAAACAGGGAAATCTAGAGCACACTGTACAGCCTGCAGGCACCTCAACAGGGTGAGAGTGATCCTTCCAAGAGCCTCAGTTGCTCTAAACCTTTTCCAAGAATCATGGCTGCTTTCTTCTTTTGCCAGGTAGCTGGCATCATTTCAGAGTCATCCATTTATTCCTTCCTAAATCTTTTGCCTGTGGAGGGAGCAGCTCCACCTAACTAGAGTGCCGGGATGGCCATGTCTGACATTAAATCGGGCTTCATGCAGCTTTTCCAGGTGGTCAGGAAGACCAAATACACTCTGATACATGAGCAAGACATACCATTGTTGGAGAGCTACTCCTTTGAAGGTGGAATGGAAGTAGAAGCTGATGGAAATGATGGTAAAATATTAGCATATGCCTTCAATAAAAAACCTGGGAAGGGCTCTGCCAGGCTTCTGAATAAGCTGCTGTGGGACCCACACGGGGTGTGGGAGCTCCCCGGTTTCATGTGGTACATCTCAATGCAGTGATTGTGGACAGTAACCTGGATAACTTGCAATTGTTAGTATAGAGCTGGTGACCCAATGCTGAAGAGACATCCAGCAAACAAACGGAGCATAATTTATACTGACTTCCTATCCAGCTTCTTCCCCAAAACCCTATGAAGAACAATTCCCTGTCCTGGATGTGACCCTGTAGTATATCCAAATGGACATGTGTTGAAAGAGGAAGAAAATTCCTGTGCCTACAATGATTGTCAATACCCTCCTAGTACAGTGAGTGAGAAGCAGGTTCAGGAATCCCACATCTGTGGGGTTGGCCAGGTGGCTCCATTCTGTGGCTCTCAGTGCCAGAAGAAGGACAGACCTGTCCTCAAAAATCACCTTCCATAGAGCAGTTGTCCCTTCCAGCATGAGCTTGAGCTAGAGAGATTAACTGGCTGAAGAAGAGGTAAAATCAGAGAAAAAAAATGATGTGGACAATTATAAACCTGAGACTTAGCTGGGTAGGGTGAGTTGACTTTATTTCTATGATTAGAAATGAGACTTGAATATACTTTTAGGAAGAACTGCAGAGTCTTTATGACTAGTGGGAGAATGGAATTTATTCCTTCCTGTGAAAATCTAATTAATTCTATAAGACCCCAAATGTAATCATTAGTAGCTTACTGAAAGGCCTGCTGCCTCTCTGTCTCCCCCCCGCCTATGATGATGCTGGGTGTTCTCTCTGGAGCAGGGCAGAGCCAGGATACGGCCAGGGGCTGGAGAGTGCAGCGCGGGGCGATAATTGTCCGGGAGCTGCGAGCTGCCGCAGAGCCGCCCTGCTTCACCTTCATCCTGCTGTCCCTGCCCCCGCCGGCCTCCACTTCCCCCGGCTGCCGTTTTCCCTCCCAAGCCGGTTCACCCAGGCGGGGCTGCCCTGGCACCGCGCCGGGGCTGGGGCCGAGCAGGGAAAGGGCACCCCTCGCCCCCACGCCCCCCCCCGTTGAGAAACACTCCGTCCCAAGGTCTCCGCCCCCAAGGTCAGCCACCTGGGCGCGGAGGGAGGAATCAAGTCTGTTGTACCAGACACCAGACCTTGAGAATATGCTGATCTGGAATGGCTATGTGCCTCATTTGAACCATCAAATAGAATCCCTGCTCCTAGCTTGCGCCTTTTTCCCTATATAAGGACCCCTTTCCCTTGGCTCGGCGCGCTTGGCCTCAGAAAAGCTAAGTCGCCCCGGGTACCCGCGTCTCCAATAAAGCTTCTTGTTTTTACATCCAGTTCGTGGCCTCGCTGATTCCTGGGTGTGGGTCTCCCTCTACAAAAGTATCCCTTCGGGGGTCTTTCACTTACAACAGTAAAATATTATCTTTTCTTCATTTCCTCAATCTTTCCTCCTTCTTTGTCTTCATTGTTTCCTTCTTCCTTGCATATTCAATGTACTTTTTATCAAAATTGGTAAATTTCCACCTTCGATCAAGGAGCTACTTATGATTGATAGATGCTAAGAGAGGTCAAATCAGTTTTTTCAATGTTGTGATCCATTGGCACTAGAATGAGAGAGAGGACAGGAGGCACCCAGGAGGTGTCTGATGTATAAAATAGAAAAGGCAGAGGCTGAACCATGCCATCTCTGTTGGCAGAGAGTGCAGCATGTATTTTCTTTAATGAAAACATGAGTTTTATAGACATAATGTGAAGACAGTGATCTGGGTAGGAATTAAAGCTGTGTGGTCAAAAGGAAAGGGTGTTTGGATTTTCTCTTCTTTGTCCTTCTTTAATTTTATTTTACTTTGCTTATTTGTTTTTATCTTTCTTTTTGTTGTTGCAACATGTCTTCCTGTAGCCAAGTCTTTTCCCAAACTCACTAATTGTGGATGACCTTACACTCAAATCCTGGAGTTGTAAGGCTACCACACTACCTCAAACATTCCTTTTGTTCCTTTCCTAATTAGTGTTGTTTTGAGAGACTTTGTATCTCTGTGGATCAGGCTGGCTCCAAATCAGTGATTCACCAGCCTGTGTTTACTTAGTGTTGGAATTTAAGTTGTGTGCAAGGGATATAAACTCACAGGCTTTTTGCAACCATTCCAGGGCTACCCTGAATTGTAACCCATGCAATTCTCAGAAAAGAATTAAATACTGGGACACACATAGGTATGTTTTATTTTCATTGATTTTTTTGTTTTGTTTTGTTTTGTTATGTTTCTCTAGACATGGTTTCTGCTGTGTAACAGTTTTGCCTATACTGGAACTCTCCTTGTAAACCAGACTGGCCTGGAACTCACTAAGATTCATGTGCCTCTGCAACCCTAGTGCTGACATTAAAGGCCTGAGCCAACACACCAGGCCAGTAGTAGGTTTATTATAGTCATGAAAACAAATATATTCATAGGAATAATTCTTTTGACCAACATTGCTGTATTTTATTAAAATCCAGATTATCATCAAATGTAATAAGTATCAGTGCAGACAAATCAGGCTTTTTTTTTGGTTGTTATTTTGTTTTTTTGTTTTTCAAGACATACTCTCTTTGCATAACAGCCCCAGATGTCCAGGAACTCCCTGTGTAGACAAGCTAGAGTTCCACTCACTTATACAAGCCTGCCTCTGCCTCTAGGCATGAGCCACCAAAGCTAGGCCATTTCATTAATTTTCTTTTTACTCAAGATTAAAACATTGTGCTTTTTGGATAATCCAATTGATATATTTGGAATTCTTTCCCTTTCACATGAATTTTTTTTCTCTCATCACAGCATTTCAGCTTGAGGCTTCATCATTCAAATTTTTTGGATGTTTATTTTGAAGACATTAGACTTCAGAAATTTTAATCACTGAGCTTCTAGGAGTCTTGGATGTGATGGAATTTGGATTCTGTCTTTTCTGTTATGATTAAGATTATTTTAACATAAGACCTCAATGTTAGGGGATAAGATGTCAATGTATAAATTTCAGGAGACACTATTGAATCTATAAATTAGAACATTTGGAAAAATTCATTCTTTATAGCACATGTTTTTAAACCCAACATTAAGATGTGGAGTCCAGTTTATGTCACTGTTAGGTCAACATGGACTATCTATCTGTTCTAGCACATCCATGGCTACATTGGCACGGAGAGGGGATGTTTAAAAACAGAAGAACAACACCATCAAAACAACAAACAAAAACAGGCAAAGAAAAAGGATGCTTGATGTAGTGAGGCATCTTTGGGACGCTAGCAATGGGGATAAGGAAGTTTTAGGATTGTAGTTCTAAGTCATTCTCAATTAATTAGTGAGTTTGTGAACAGACTAGGCTACAAGGCACCCATTCTAAGGTACACTGTCTATATCACCAAAAAAATATTTGTGAATATTATTTCTTACGTTGAAATAAGACTCTCAAATTTATATTCAACACACACCAATAAGAATTTTCTTGATGAATAAGAGAGCTGCAATGCAAATTTTGAAAACAAATATTTAATATAGATGTAATTAAATCTGGTCATATTTTAATATGTATGTTTTCATAATTCTCAGTCATTGACAGAAGTAGCAATCTGGTGAAATTTTTCAAACATTCCATATATACATTTCTAATTGCCATTGTGCAAATCATATCAAGCCTTGGTATGCTTTTACTAAGATAACAGCTTTGTGATAGCAGCCATATCTTGGGTGCAATGAGGGAAAATCCTTGGAACAATGAGAGCCCTTATTGGAATTGGAAAGATCCTATTTTCCAGTCTGGACCAATATTATGTTTCCTCTCTCAATATACTGATGAGTGGATGATAATGTTGCAGACAGACATGACAGAAACATTACTTTTTCCTTAGCAACAGAGATGTAAATCTTATGAATATATATTTAGTAGTTATTTAAGGGAACATATCCTGTGAATACCAAAATAAGAGCATTAGAAATGAGAGGTAGACAAAAAGCTAACCCATAGTCCAGTGATCCCATGCAATTGATTTGAGGGCAGATTCACTGATAATTGTCATCTGACTCTGCTTACAGTTTCCTGTGTACATGCAGGGACAGAAAGCCCTCATTTTTGATAATATATCCTTAAAAGAAGTCAACAACCTGCTGAAAGAATAGCAATCCGCAACATCATCAACACAAGAGAATGCAAGAAAAACACTTGCACATCCCCCAAGACTTTTAATTGAGAACATGTGAGCATCACTTATCAAAGAGGAGTGGTGTTGGTTGTGGACCTGTCTTGGGCACAGTATCATACACTGTTTTGTTTCCACAGGACATGAAGACATTGAAGATGGCTACAACAATCCCTTGAATGTTAGTAATTAAATGATGGTTTTAAGTGTCCATTTTTATTATCCAAAAAGGCAATGGTTCTGAGCCTGAGTAAGGGTGTGTTTCTGATGCTATATCTCAGGATTACAGAAAATCAATTCAAGTCACCTCAAGGTACCAAGAAGAGTCATAGAAGGCCTCTTCTTCTGTAGGCGTCCTGGTGGAGGAGGTATAACCAGAGAATATCTCCAGGCCAGAACAGACTGAAGACTGCCTGATCCATAAGGATCACTTCACATGTGAGGGCAACCAAGAGAGAATCCACAGAGAGTCTAAGACATACAAATGTGAGAAATTCCCCAGAACCTTAAAATATCCCTATAGGCTTTTAGCCCACCAGAGAAGACACAAGAGGGAGAAGGCATTTTTCTGTACCAGGTGTCAAAAAGGATTCTGTGATGCTTCAAACATAAAATTCTTTCATACACAAGCAAAAGATGCCTTCCACATGTTATATATATGGAGGGCAGTTTAGACATAAAAATAATCTGCTAGCTCATGAAACATTTCTCACAGGATAGAAGCCTTACACCTGCTCCCTGTTTAATCAAAGCTTCCACCAATCATCCACATACCACTAGCACAGGAGGAATTGCCACCAATCACAATGAACTGTGTACCTTCCTTGACACAGGGTGGGTGGACTACATGCTTAGTGTCCTTTCGGCACATGAAGAAACATGTAGCCTCTTAGCAGCAAGCAGCCATTGTATATGTGACATGTCCCTACAGGATTGCTCCATCTGCTGTAACATTCCATTGTCATGTGCCTGTAAAGATGTGTCATTTGATCATCACTACTATGTTTCTAATGCCAAAATATTATGCTATTTTTTGTCTGGTGTGTATGAAATAAATAAATGGAAACACAATGAAGAGGCATCTTTACGGGGAGGGAGCTTCGAGAATGAGAAAGGAAGAAAAGAAAGAATGCAGAGGTCATGAGGGAGCAGAAAGGTTGAGTCAGGTGTAGATTAGAAGAAAGGATATGTGATAGGTAGGGTTTTAGTTGCAGGGTGGCGGGAGAGGAACTGAAGGAGTTGGGAACTGGGATTGTCATGTAATTCAATCTTGTTTGTAATTCAATTCAAAAAAGTAAAAAAAAAAGGAACAAAAAAGAAAACGCCTCTTTAGTAATATTTTTCATTTCCTGTGTATGTCTGAGTGATTTTCTGAATTTTTGGTTTTTGCCTTAGCTTCATATATCTAGTAGACAATACAGGACTTAGTTGTCACTTCTTGAGTTTTACATTGAAAAATTGGCTTTATATACCAATCTGTCAGACCCCACAGATTCTAAACATTCTCTAGTCTCCAGCTTCATTCATTACAGGTGTTACTGACATTGACCTGCCTTTCCCAGTGACTTTTGCTAACATGCTGTTGTTTCAAACCCATGTCTTAGGCTTGTATTTAAGGGCACTGCCTTCTCAGTCATGTTCCATCCTACAGGTGCTTACTGCTTAAAGTTCACTAATGTGCATCATATGAGTAGACAGGAATGTGCCTTAGAAAATAAAAGCTTCAGTTGATAAAAGTAATTATGAGCAGCCAACACATCAGTTCCATTATTGTCCCATCACAATCTTTATAGTTCTAATCAAAGGACACCTAGAAATTTAGGGAGTCTTGGTAGCTATATAGTTGCTGTCCCCAGAAATGAGAAGTTGATGGCAATAGCAAAATTTTTTTCATGGATAAACTCCAGAAACTATCATAAGGAAATGAAAAGGGAATAATAGATGTATTATGAAACAGGATTTTGTGCTTTGGATGAGTGATTTGTTGGGATCTATGTATGACTTGATGATTTCCCTGTGGAGACTGAGCAGTGTTCAAGTATCCTGTACAGTTTTTGTGGATGAATCATGATATTTTTTAGTGTACCTGATGCTTGGTGAAGACTTAGAGCAAGTCACCAGGAGGCTTCAATTTATTTTTCTTAATTTATATGTTATTTATGGAAACTGTGTTATTTTTCACATCAATCCTATTTCCCTCTCCCTCTCATCCTCCTAAGCTCTCCATTGACACCACTGTTTCACCCCTCATCCAGACCCCAGGATGGTGAGGCCTTCCATCAGGGATCATCTAGGAATATTGTATTATTTGTGGGATGGCATAGTCTGAGAGAGAGGACCTCCACGAGGAATGGGATCCCAAAGTCCATTTATGTACTAGGGCTAGATACTGTTCAGAATTCTATCAAATAAAATGGATATCAACAGAAGTCCACATTTTCACATTAAAGATATTTTGTTGGCACACCTTATGGATGATCCCCTCCCCAGAATTTGGCTTTATTATCCCTTTTCATATGGCATGTTATCCAGTTTTTTCTATTTAAATTATATTTCATGGCTTCAGGCTCTCCAGATTTGAACATTAAAGATTCCTGGATTTTGGCTGAGGGGATAGTTTACTATTTTTAATCTTTTGCGATTCTAGCCCTTATGGGATTACAGAATTTGGGATAAGAATCACAATATTCCTTATATTTCCCAATAAGGTCCTATCATAATGTTGCTTGTCAAGACCTGTACATGTGAGTGTGAGAGGACAGAATAAAGCTGATAACAATGAGATTCCCTGAAGGCATCTTCCAGTTCTACAATGACTGCACCTGGGTGTGATGGCAGCAGATTCAGAAGTTCAGTCTTTCTCTGCTACCCCGTTCATTCAAGGCCACACTTGTCTACATGAGTAATTTCCTAAAGACAACAAAACTTATCAAACACACTCAAATATAAATAAAGATTTAATTCATGATGCACATTTTTGCCGAGTATTTAACCCTATATTTAATGTGATGGTTCTCTAGATGTTGTGGTCAACACCACTGTCCTGGCAGGGTACTTGACCTGACAAAATAGTCATAGATGAGATATCTTGTAAATAAGGTAATTATATTACAATTTAAAAGGTAACAAAATAAGAGTTATGATGATTCAACAAAAATAATTTTATGTTTGGGTGTTAGCACAACATGAAGAACTGTATCAATGGGGTGCAGCCTTAATAAGGTAGAGAATTATTGTTCAAAAGTTGAATCAGAAAGATGCAACAATAATGATGATGAAAACACATACCCTATTCCTGTGGAAAGTAACCAAATGTAATGTATCTCACAACAACATGTGGAGACAATTTGCCTCTCCCAGAAAGAGTTTTCAGGACTGTAAAAATAAACTCATTTTATTCTGTCCATATTTTTCTTCCACAAGTGCTTGTAATCATAAGAACTTTGAAGGGAATAGCAAGTAAAATTTCTGGGCAGATCATAGCAGATATCCTTTGCAACATATAGCTTCTTGGGAAAACCTAGCTAGTTCTACAAACTGAGGTGCTGAAGGAAGGCTTTGTTCTTTTTCTATAAGAAAAAAGTTAATTCTCAGAGACATGAAGTATCAAATATGTATTAAGATTCCATCAAATGGATTCCGGTCCTGCCCTTCCACCATCTGGTAGAGAGGTAAGTCTCAGGGGCTGTTCTAGCCCACCTTCTCACTTTTCATCCAGTGACGTTCTACCACTAGACCCTTCCTGGCACTAAAACCCCCATAAGGACCTGGAGGCAGTACAAAGCAGCCAGCTTCATGGGCCACCATAGTGTTCTTGCCACTCCACACAATGCAGAAAGGGGGTGGGAAGGATAGAGCCTAGAACCCATACCCAAAAGGATAGGAAGAGATAACTTCTGAACCCACTAGAAGAAGGGATGGGAAGGCAATAGTATAAGAACACATCCAACAACAGAAAGACTTATATGATATAGCGAGATTCTAGAGACTCTACACCAGCAATCCATGAACATCCCAAAAAAGATGAAACAGAAGTGAATGACCTCACAAACAACCTCATGGAAATAATAGATAACCTGAAAAAAGATATGAGAAAATATCTTGTGTAAATGGAAGAAAAAACAAACTAAAATGCAAAAAATCAGCAAATCTCTTAAAGAAAGCAAGGAATGTCAAGAAAAAACAATCAAACTGATGAAGGAAAAAAATTCAAACAGTTTAAGACTGGAAACCTGATACAGAGAAAATAAGGAAAACACAAATTGAGGTAATGCTGGAAATAGAAAACATGAGTAAACGATCAGCAACTACAGATGCAAGCATAAACAACAAAATACAAGTGATAGAAGACAGAGTCTCAGGTGTTTAATATAAACCAGAGGAATAAGTTTTATCGACCGATGAAAACCTTAAATCCAACAAATCCATAACACAGATTATCCATGAAATATGGTACTCCGTGAAAAGACCAAAGCTAAAAATAATAGGTATATAAAAAGGCAAAGAAGCCCAGATCAAATGTGAACAAAACATATTCAACAAAATCATAGAAGAAACGTTTCTGAACCTGAAGAAGGATATGTGTATGAAACTACAAGAAGCTTACAGAACACCAAATAGGCTGGACCAAAGAAAGTCTCCTTGCCACATAATAATTAAAACACCACACATAAAGATTAAAGAAGGAATATTAAGAACATCGAAGGAAAAAGGCCAAGTAACATACAAAGGCAGATCTTGCAGTATCATACCTGATTTCTCCATGGAAACTCTGAAAGTCAAAAGGTCCTGGACAGATATCCTAAAAACACTACAAATCCGAAGACACCAATGTAGGAATCCAGGAAAACTCTCAATCATTATAGATGAAGAAAACAAGAAATTCCATGACAATATCAGATTTACAAAATACAAATCCACAAATTCAGCCCTAAAGAAAGTTTGGAAGGAAAACTCCAAATCAAGCAAGATAAATATGTACTCAAAAATACAGACTATAGATAATCTCATTTTACCGAAAGCCAGAAATAGGAGAAAAACTAACACACACCACCACAACCATAAACAAACACAAAACAACCAAGAAGTAACAATCATCGATCATTCATGTCCCTTAATATCAATGGCTTTAACCCATCTCTGAAAAGACACATCCTAACACAATGGATAAAAACACAGAACCCTACTGCTGCATTCAGGTAACACACCTCACCTTCAAAGACAGACTTTACCTCAGAGGAAAGATTTGGGAAAAGATTTTCCAATCAAATGGCCTTAAGAAGCAAGTAAGAGTAAATATCCTACTAAATAACAAATTAGACTTCAAACTATAATTCATCAAAAGAGATGAAGAAGGTCATTTGATATTCATCACAGGAAAAATCCATCACGATGCAGTCTCAATTATGAACATTTATGCCCCAAACACAAAGGTACCCACATTTGTAAAAGAATCATTGCAAAAACTCTAATCACACATTAAACCCCTCACACTTATATTGGGACACTTAAACACCTCGCTTGAACCACTGGGCAGGACTACCACACAGATAACAAAGAAACAAAAGAAATAACAAAAATTATTGACCATTTTTTTTAACAGATAGCTACAGAACATTCCATCCAAACACAAAGAACATACCTTCTTTTCAGCACCACATGGAGCCTTTTCTATAATGGACCACATACTTGGCAATAAAGCAAAGCTCAACAGGTTAAAAAAAATTAGAAATAACTCCCTGTATCTTATCAGACAACTGTGGCTTAAAATTAGAATTCAAAAGCAACACAAATTGCAGAAACCCCACAAACTCATAGAAATTGAACAATGCTCAATTGCATCACTCCTGAGCAAAGGAAGTAATAAAGACAGAAAGTATCACTTCCAAGAATTCAACGAAAATGAAAGAACAACATACCCAAACCTATCGGAAAGTTTGAAAGCAGTTCTAATAGGAAAGTTCATAGCACTAAGTTCCCATAAGAAGAAACTGGAGAATAGCCACACTAGAGAATTAACAGAACACCTGAAATCTCTAGAAAAATAAAGAAGCAAACTCACAAGGAGGAAGAGACAACAGGAAATAATCAAGTTGAGAACTGAAATCAATAAAGTAGAAACAAAGAAAACATTACAAATAATGAAACAAAGAGTTGGTTCTTTTAGAAAATCAGCAATGTAGAAAACCCTTTTTGCAACTTAAAAAAGGCAGAGATAGCACATGCTAATCAACAAAATCAAACGAAAAGGGGGATAAAACAACAGACACTGAGGAAATCCAGAGAATCCACAGGTCATACTTTGAAAACCTGTACTCCACAAAATTTGAAAATCTAAAGGAAATGGACAGTTTCCTGGTTAGATATCACTTACCAAAATTAAACCAAGAACAGATAACTGGTATAAATGTACCTATAACCCCTAAGGAAATAGAAGCAGTCATCAAAAGCCTTCCAAGCAAAAAAAGCCCAGGGCCAGATGGTTTCAGCTCAGAGTTTTACCAGAATTTCAAAAAAGAGCTAATACCAATACACTGCAAATTCTCCCACACATTGTGAACAGAAGGGCTGGGCATTGGTGGCACACCCCTTTAATCCCAGCACTCCAGAGGCAGAGGCAGGTGGATCCCTGTGAATTTGAGACCAGCCTGGTCTACAAGAGATAGTTCCAGGACAGCCTCCAAAGCCACAGAGAAACCCTGTCGGGAAAAACCAACCATCCCCTCTGCCCCCCAAAAAGCAACGTGAACAGAAGGATCATTGTGAAAATCTTTTTACAAGGGTACAATAACCTAGGTAACCAAGCCACACAAAGACACAACTAAGAAAACAACTACATACCAATCTGCATCATGAACATTGATGCAAAAACACTCAATAAAATACTGACAAATTGAATCGACAAACACAACAGAAAAATCAGCCACCATGATTAACTAGGCTTCATCCCAATGATGCAGAGATTGTTCAACATAGGAAAATCCTGATTGTTTACCCAGCTTTTCTATTTCCAACATTTCCTCAGTTTGTGTTTTCTTTATTGTAACAATTTAATTTCCAGGTCTTGAATTGTTACCTTAATATGCTTGATGGTTTTTTCATGACTTTATTTAAGATATTTGTAGATTTTTCTTATATTTTGGTTTGTTTTTTCTTCAATATTTTTAAGGTTTTCTTGTATATCCTCTTTAAGGACCTCTATCTTTTTCATGAAGTTGTTTTTAACGTCATTCTCTTCTGCTTCTTCTTTATTGGGATGTTCAGGTCTTGCTGTTCTAGAGTCCCTAAAATATTGTGTCATGGGTTTTTCTGGTTTTTAATGTGTTTTTACATTGTCTTCTTGCCATCCATTCTTCCAGTGTGTTTAGAAGGAGTCATTTCCTCTCCTTGTGCTTAAGAGACCAAGGTTCCTTTCTGGTGGTAGCAAGTAGGCACAATATTCTGATGGCTCTCCTCTTCCCTTTTATGGAGGCTGGACTATAATCTGGGCCTTGGCAGTCTCTGGGTTGGGTAGGATCTGCTGGGACGGCATCACTTGTGCTCAGTCCACAGGCCTCTGCTGGTTCTGATCAGGGCACCAGAGGAGGGCCCAAAACAGGTCGACTCTCACCTATACCTGTGGCAGAGAAGGGGACTAGGATGCAAGCAGTCTCTGGGTGGGCTGGACCTGATAGGATGGGATACCCTGTGCTAAGTCACCAGGCTTCGGCTGGCTCCCAGCAGAGCATAGGAAGGCAGCTGGAAACAGGCCCAATCTTAGGTTACTGGTTAACATTTTTTTGTTGTTTTTTTTTTGAGACAGGGATTTTCTGTGTAGCTTTGGAGCCTAGCCTGGCACTCACTCTGGAGACCAGGCTGGTCTCAAAGTCAGAGATCCCCATGCCTCTGCCTCCTGAGTGCTGGGATTAAAGGCGTACGCCACCAACACCCAGCTATTTGTTTATATTTTTTATTCCAGATTAGTTTTTGTTTGTTTCCTTTTTGGTTTTTCAAGACAGGATTTCTCTGTGGTTTTGGAGGATGTCTTAGAACTAGCTTGTAGATTATGCTGTTCTTGAACTCACAGAGATCCATTTGCCTCTGCCTCCCAAGTGCAGGGATTAAAGTCATGCACCATCACCGCCCAGCACCGAATGATTTTTAAATTTGTGTTTTTGTACAACAGGATTTTTTTTTTGGTTTCTTGAGACAGGGTTTCTCTGTGGCTTTGGAGTCTGTCCTGGAATTAGCTCTTGTAGACCAGGCTGGTCTCGAACTCACAGAGATATGCTGCTTCTGCCACCTGAGTGCTGGGATTAAAGGCGTGTGCCACCAATGCCCTGTACAACAGGATTTTTGACAGCCCAGTGTTCACCCAAACTCAACAAATAATTGTTGATGACCATGCACTCTAATCTTATGGCTTCTACTCCTCAATTTTGGGGTTACAGGGCTACCTCACTACTTCAAGTGTCTGTTTTGTTTTTCTGCTTCCTCTTGTTTTAAGAGACTTTCTGTAGCTTTAGAATAAGCGACAGGAACTCACTACCTAGTCTAGGCAGGGCTCAAGCTCACAAAGATCCATCTGCATATGTTTACTTAGTATTCTGATGAAAGATATGTGCAGGGATTAAAGGTGTGTGCAGAGATTAAAGCTGTGTGCAGGATTTAAGGCCACTGACTTTCTCTAATTGTTAAGTTGAAAGCTTCCCTTGAAATTCTCAAGTAGGCAGTGAATATTGACACTCATTGGTATGTTTATTATTCTCATGAAAACAAACATTTTCAGATGAATACTTCTTAAGATAACAATTTATTTAATTAATTAAAATATACAATATAAACAACAGGAATGAATATCAGTGCAGGTAAATCATGCAATATTTATATGGAAGTTTCAATCATTTTTGCACCTTTTGCACAATTTGCAGGTCTTTCCTATTATGTGATTTTCTTTTTCTCCCATGAGTACAGCACCTTGAAATTTCAGCAGTCAAAATTCTTAGACTTGAGGTTTTGAAAGACTAGACTTCATAAATTGTAGTGACTGAACTTTGTTTTCGGGGTTAAATATATTTTAATAGATGACAACAGAAATGGGGGAAGAAAAATAAACTCATAAATCAGGTGTCACAATTGAACATAATAATTAGCATGTTTATGAGAAGGTCACTTATAAGGGCACAAGTATTTCATCCCAGATCTTCAATACAAAGGCCAAGTATATATGAGTTTGAGGTCTGGCTGGTCTCCATAGGAGTTCCCGTCCAGACTGGGATAAACAGTGAAACAAATTCTTAAAACACAGAACAGCAACAACAACAAAAATACAAAACAGACAGAAAACCAAAAGGCTTTCCAGACAGCTGTAGGAGCCAACACTGGGCAGTTTGAAATGATAGAATTGGAGTGTAAAATCGTTCTCATCCACCTAATTAATTTGTGGGAAGACTAGGCTTCAAAATACACATTTGAAAACAAAAAACAAAAAAATCCCCAAAATAGAAAATCAATGTAAAAAGACAGAAAAATTTGCATTTTGGATATACATTTTAATAACAACCACAGAGTACAATCTTTGTATCATATCTCTCATACATCATGTATTACAAAAATAATGCAACATTACATGCACATAGAGATAAACTTGATAAAGACTGTCTTCATTGTGTTTCAGATAACTCCTCTGTGCCTCTTGTTCACTTATTATTCCACTGCAAAGTGTTTATGTTGTTCATTGGAATTCCAAACTATTTGGATAAGAGAAAATATTAACCAGCATACAATGATCTATATGTCACAAGTCATTGTAGATATATGACTATCTTGATATTTCCATTTAGTGTGGTATGGTTGATTGCTTTTCACAGAATTGTCTGACTAAGATTTCTTTGGATGTATTGTCCTTGTATGGAATCATCAAGATTTACATAAAGATACAAAGCTGGGGCTGGGTAGGAATCCATCTGTAATTCAAGCAGACAGGAAAGGGGCTTTTCCATCCCTAGATATCATGTTAGTTTATTGTTTTCACTCTATTTTGTCTCAATCTATTAACATACACCAGGCCAACCTTGTTCTTCCTAGCCAATTAGGTTGTCTTGGCCCTGGAGACCCGCCTGTTCCACTTAGAGATTAATAGGAATGAAGCCCTGACTGCCACACCCATGTACAGGAGGTGTGGCCTAATCTCATTCTCAAATCTTCAGCATCATTGATTGACTCTGAAGCCAGGGAGTATAAAAGGAAGTGAACTTGCAGAAAACCTCAATTGGAGCAGAGCAGAGCAGACCAGAGGCTTGGAGACACATCCGTTCCTATTGCTTTCTGGATAAACCTTGAAATTCATCGCAGAAAGAGGTAAGCTTGGAGAATAGTAACATTCCCCTTCATGGTGGCTTCAGCAGTGTGTTTTTTGTCATTGTTTTTGAGTTGTAGGAAAAGCTGCTCACAATTACTACGAGGTCCCAAAGATATAGTGTGGTCATTGGATAACCATTCTTTTTTTTGTTGTTATTTTATTTTTCATTTGTTTGGTTTTGGATGTTGGAGGCAGAGATTCTGTGTAAGAGCTCTGGCTGTCGTGGAACTAGGTCTGTAGAAGATTAGTCTATCTGGAGATTAACCTACCTCTGCCTTCTCAGTGCTCGGATGAAAGTCTTGAAACACAGCTATACATTCTGATAAAGAATATAACCTTTAAAACCCTGAATAATAGAAATGTGCTGTCTTCCTATATGAACATGTCTTTGCTATCCTATGAATCCCAGCTTGATGGTCATTCCATTTTACTTTTTTGATATTTTGGGATACATTTTCTCTGTATTCCTTTGAAGCCTATCCTGGAACTTGCTCTAAAGGCCAGTGTGGCTGGGATCTCACAGATATCAACGTGGCTCTGCCTCTAGAGTGCTGGGATTTAAGATATGTGCAACCAATGCCTGGACATTCACTTTTAGTGATTTTCTTATGAAAGTGTTGCCCTTTGGAATGGGAGACATGGGCAAATCTTAAAATTTGAGGTGCAGGCCATGCGTTGGTGGCACATACCTTACATCCTAGCACTTGGGAGGCAGAGGCAGGTGGATCTCTGTGAGTTCTAAGGCAGCCTTGTCTCCAGAGTGAGTGCCAGGATATGCTCCAACACTACACAGAGATACCCTGTCTCGAAAAACCAAAAAATTGAGGTCCAGAAACAAAACCTTCACAATTTACAAGGGGTGAACAGATATCCTTGACATACCTCACACCATGGGGTTTTATTTCAAGTCTTCCCATCCTCAAACCTGGAATTTTTATCCTGATGAAACATGTATTGTTGCACTGACATATTCTGATATTTCTTGTCTCAAGACTAAATTGTGTAAGACTATGATTAAGTATTTAGCGTATGTAAATGATGGAACTATGGCAGTTTGACTGTACTAGGATTCCATAATATCATAGGGAGTGTATCCATGAGTCTATAGGTTTTCAAGTGACAGGAAAAATCATAGCTCCTCAATGTTATCAAAGGCTACACAAGGCCAAGCCTAGGGTAACACTAGCTACTTGGGAATTTGCTACTTGGATGTTGAAGGGAAGACTGGACTGAAGAGTGACATTGAGGTCAACCAGGGATTAGATGCAAAATTTCCTGTTTAGCATTCCTTTAATATCAGCATACAGAGCACAGACTCAGAGAAATCTCTGAGTTCTAGTACAACAGGATTTATATAGAATGATCAGGAAGCAAAAGAATGGGAGAAAGTTGGAAAAAGAGATAAAGAGAGATTGGAGGCAGAATGTCTCTACATAGCTCTGGCTATATTTGAATGCACTTTCTAAACCGGGTTGAGCACAAACTCACAGAGCTCCTCTTGCTTCTGTCTCTCAAGAGCAGGGATTGAAGGTGTGGCTTAGTTTTTTCAACCAGGCATTGGGGATGAAAATCAGGGTGATCTGGAGAATAGGGTGATTCAGTCACACATCCTGACATTAGTGGCATGAACTACCATACCCAGCACAATGCTTTTATTCTCACAAGATCTTTTCCCTTTATATTTATGAATGTCTGCCACCTGTGAGTGGAGTCAATAACAAAGAGAACGTTTTCAGAATCCCTTTATCAAGAAGTTCAGGCACTTATGGTATTAAGGAAGTAGGTGCCCAGAACAACATTCCAGGATTCAAGGTCAACAAGCAATCTGTTGTTTTGTTCTCTGCATAAGATATTTTAGGCAGTACATATGAGTATACAACATTGACATGTGTTAGACCCTAGGAGATCAGAAGATGAATGCATATCCCAATGGTCTGGATTTCCACATGAATTGTTGTGAGCCAGTTGGTAGAAGCTGCAATTGAGCCACCCTTCCCTGGTAATCAAGAATTTCTATGGTTCACTGAGCAATCTGTCCAGCCCATTCACATGTAATCTTCAGACATTGCTCTCTCTACTTACAGCATTTTTTTTATTTTCAAGACAATATTTCATTGTTTAGCTTTGGAACCTGTCATGGCATCTACTCTTTAGAACAATCTGGCCTCGAACTCACATAGATTCTCCTTTCTTTGCCTCCCAAGTAGTAGGATTAAAGGCATGTGCTACCACCAATCTTCTTACTCCCAGTATTGTTAAAGTGTTGATATTTTGCAATGGGAAGTAGTAAAATACATATTAATTTTTATTCAAAAACAATGCATTTGATGAAAAAAGGGTAATTGAGGAAAGTTATCACAGAAACACAAGCATTTACCACACATCTGGAAGTTTGGCATTCAGGAAGCAAGAGTTCTGTTGCCAGAACCTGGCAGAAAGCTGGACTACATAAAGAAGCATTATATAATTATTTCCCATACCATAAAATTTGTCCCAATTTAGTTGGAAAAAGAAACTTTAGAGGCAGGTGGAAGTAGCTCACAACTTTAACCTCATCATTCAGGAGACAATGGCAGAGAGACATCTGTGAGTTCAAGGTCAACCTGATATACAAATGACTTCACCAATTGGTAGAGCAGCTACAGAAAGAAAACCAGTTTCAGAAACAAAACAAAATGGAAAAGTAAACTCCATGAGAATTTTTTTCTCTTTTATTTATCCTCTTTTCATATACATCATCACTGCAATTTGCATTCACTCCCTCTCCTTCCAGGTCTCTTCTCTCCACCTCACCTCCCTGCCTGATCCATTTATCCTCTATTTACCTGCAGAAAGACAAGGCCTTCCAGAGATAACAAGCAGAGTTGGAATAACACTTACATTAAGAGTATCAGAAACACTCTTCTCAATCAGAAATAAGTAGTTTTTTAAGTCTGTCTTCTTCTTCCTCTGTGTTGTGCTTTTCAGATATGTCTGGTGTGGATTCCCTAGATTCTGGTGGTGTCATATTGTTCTTTCTGTTGTTGAGTGTGATCTTACTCTGTCTTTTGCCATATTTTTTTCAAAGTGTTGCAGTTTGGTTATCTCTATCTCCTTTTGTCATCCAGAGTTGTATGTGGGCCAAGATTTAAGAGTCTGCAGCTCTGGATGGTATTTCCTCTCCTGTTATTCTCCTTGCTCAGCAGAGGTCAGGGAGGAAGGGGAACCAAAGTGTTTGCAGACTCAGGGAGATCCTCCCTGTCTGGGAAGGCACACTCTACGCCAGGAACAGGCCAAGAAAGATTGAAGATAGGGGTGATAGCTGGATTTGGTTGGGAGCAGAGGGGACACTCACCTAAGCAAGGGCAAGGGCCGAGGGGGAACTTAGAATGAGATGATTCTGGATTCAGGGAGATCCTCCCTGTTTGAGCAGGTCCATTCTATGCCAGGCTCTGGCCTTGAGAGATCCAAGGGGTGTTGGTGGGAGTCAGATGGGAGAAGAGCGGCACTCACCTCAGCAGAGGTCAGGGCGGAGTGGGAAGGAAGAGTGAGCTGTTTCTGGGCTCAGGGTGGTCCTCCATGACTGGACAGGTCCCCAATATGCCAGGAGCAAGTCCAGAAATATCAAAGGAAGGTAAGATGGCTGGAATTGTGTGGGGGAAAGCAGACACCCACCTCAACAGAAGGGGAGTGCAGAGGGGGAACCCTTAAAAATATTTTTTAAAATTTAATTGTTCTGCCCATCTTTGGTGGTACACACCTTTAATCCCAGCACTATGGAGGCAGAGACAGGCATATCTCTGTGAGTTCAAGGCCAGCCTGTTTTCCCGAGCTACTGCCAGGATAGGCTACAAACTACACACAGAAACCCTGTTTCCTGTTTCGAAAAACCAAAAAATTAATTGTTCTTAATCAATAAAAGTAGAAAACATTTTCTGTAAACCTTCTTTAACATTTATTCTTGTCAGATAGTGTTTTGTATAATTTTTTTTCTGTCTTTTCAAATATTTATACCTTTAATGCCTTAATTTAGTTATTCACTGTTTAAAGTCTGAAATACATAAGAGTGTTGAGGTTTTCCTTGGGTTAAATCTACAGACAGTTGAGATCCCAGAGGTGGGTGCTTGGAAATGAACTCGGATCCTGTGCAAGAGCATCAAGTCCACATCACTCTTCATCTCTCTCCACTACCTTAGAGCAATAATGGACTTAAATCTTGTATGGAATTCCCAGACACAGCCCATGACACACAGAGTCCATTAGAATAAGTTGTTCCCTTCATTTAATATATATTTCTAGTGACTGTGGCTGCAGGACACATGGGGTCTCTCTTTCTAGTGTAGATTTAGTTCTAAAGACATTGCAATACTTCGTGTACATATTTGCCAACACAGCATCCAATCATGTACTCTGAAGCCGTATATCTACTCCAAAGTGCTATGAAGCACTCCAACACAGTAGTATATCCCAGGTTTACTTTTAAATACTGTTTCTCTGCGGGCACTCATAGCTCACATCATGTGTGTCCATGTCAAAGGGAAAATTGTAGGAATGGGTTTTTTATTTTTGCTCCCACCCTCTTAGTCCCTGTGATGTAAAACAGGTGACCATGTTTGGAAAAAAGTCTTTATTAGGAGAGCCAACAAATGTGGACACCTTTCCTCTTCTACTTTCTATTTTGACAGAGTCTCACTTAATTTCCCTGACAGCTCTGACTTGCAGTCTGGCTGTTTTATAGATGAGTGGCTGGCAGTCCACACCTGTAAACCAATTCATGTTTTATAGTTTTTGAGGAACATCCAAACGATTTCTACAGAGCCTGTTTTCACTTTCACCACTGAGAAATAAGTGTTCTTTTTCCTCACATCTCTAGCAGAGGGAATGTCTTCTCTTATTGATCTTGGCCACTCTGACTTGGTGAGATAAAAATCTCAAAGTGGTTTAAATTTTCATTGCTATTTTGAATAAATGTGTTGTACATATGAGCTTTTGAGATGTAGTTTCTGGCTGTAGCCTCGCCTATCTTATAAAACAGGCCAACTTGGCCTGAGTTGAACTCAGAGATCTGCATGCCTCTGCCTACTGGGTGATGCACTTAAAGGTGAGAACCATCACTGGGCAGCCTTTTACTTTCTTTTTGTATTTGTTTTTGTTTTGGTTTTTTGAGTCAACGTTACTCTATAAATAGATCTGTATGTCCTGGAGATCTTTCTGTAGATCAGGCTGTATTGACTCTCACAAAGATTCTCCTTTCTCTGACTACTGAGTTCGGCGTTAATGCAGTAGTACACCACACAAGCCTGTTTAATGCTGTCCAAAATATTTACTCAGTCATTTTTGTGCCATCTTTTGAGAATTTATCTTTTGTTCTGTATTCAACTTATTTAATATTAAAATGAAAATCAACGTATTGTCTTTCTTTTATTCATTATTTAGATCATGTTTCCTTTTGTAATTCCAGTCTTCCTTTGAACTCTTTAGGCAGTAGAGGCTCTCTTGGGCCTCACAGAGATCTACCTTCCTCTGCTTGCCTAGTGGTACCATTAACTTTACCTCGGTCACCAGGTCAAGTTAGGGATGCTTGTTGCTGCAGTTCATTTCATAATTTTTTTGTTGTGTATCCAAATTATTTACCCCTCTGTGAAATCTTGCTGTGTGACCCAACTTTTCCTGGATAGACCCCATGCCAAATATCTGTTCGTCCCAGCCATGAAATCAGCAGCAGAATAAAGAATAGAACACCAAATTCCAAATCTTGAACCATCCAGTATTTTGTTTTTGTGTATTCTTCATTTTTGTTTTTTGGTTTTTCATGACAGACTTTCTCTTTGGAGGCTGTCCTGGAACTAGCTTTTGTAAACCAAGCTGGTCTCTAACTCACAAAGATTCCACTGCCTCTGCATCCCAAGTGCTGGGATTAATTCGTGTGCCACCATTTCCCAGCATGTGAAGGATCTTTATGTATTTTCCTTTTTGTTGTGAGTCTAGCCTATAACAGATGAGCTATCCATCCTGCCTAATTACACATTTAAAAAATATTTTAATGATTTGTTTTTATGTTCATTGAAGTTTAGTTATGTGTATGCCTGCACAAGTGTCTCTGAAAATTGGAACAAGGGTTACTGATTGTTTGAGGTGAATTTCATATCCTTGGAATTGAACCTAGGTCCTCTGTAAGAGGAGTTGGTGCTATTAAAAGCCCAAGTAATGTTTCTCCCACTCTGAGACAATGTTTTTCTGTGCCTATTTGAATGTCATGGAACCCACACTGTAGGCTAGGCTGGCTTAACCTCAGAGACATGCCTACCAGTGTGTCTGCTTTGCTGGGATTAAATGCATATACTACTAGTAGCTGGCAATCACAGTTTGTTACAACTGGGGAAGACAATCAGAGTTTACTATAGGCCCCATATACTTTTCAAAATATTTGGCTTAAATGGAATCAATACTGTCTTGTGTATGCATTTGGGCATTTATTCATGCACTCACCTATTTGTTTTGAGAAAAGAGAAAAGAACCAGAAGTTGAATGACCACAACATAGCTCAGAGTTAGGGGATTGGAAAGAAGCTGAATATATATATATATATATATATATATATATATATATATATATATATATATGCACTTTTTTTCTGTGTAGCTCCAGCAGGCCTGGAACATATTATATATGTAAAGGTTGCATGGAATTACAGACTTCCTAGTACTCCTGACTTTTGAGTCATAGATTTAAATAGACCTTATAAAGGGATTAAAATATCCAGTATTTGCCATGCAGTGGTGGCATAAGACTTTAATCCCAACATTTGGGAGGCAGAGGCAGGTGGATCTCTGTGAGTTCCAAACCAACCAATATCACAGAGAAACTATAGATAGATAGGTAATAGATAGATCGATAGATAGATAGATAGATAGATAGATTGATTACAGGATAATATATTCTTTCTCCAAAGCCAGTGATTAATTTGCTGTGTATCTGAAAGTGCTTACTAGGTAAAGGAATTTCTAAAAAAATCAGCAACCTGTCAACTTTCATCTATTTATGATGAAACAACCCTCACATTAAATAAAATGTAAATTGTAAATGTAAAATAATCTTGGACTTCTGTCTCTAAGGGTTATGGTGCATTCCTGAGAGCAAGGTTGAGTCCTGAAGGTCCATCACTACATAAACCAGACACTTGCACTCATTTATTTCCAGCCAAAACTACCTTTGGTAATGGAAACATTTGCTGTTTTCTCTCCTGTCCTTCTTTTACTTTTCAAAAGTTGAGATTGAATTGGAGACCCTTTCATTGCAAAAATCCAAAGAGGTGTCTTATTTATATACATGTTTTGCCTCATTCCCTTCTTTTTTGTAAATGAAAAGGTGTGGTCACATATTCTTAGTTGACCTCAAAGACACTCTGTAGCCTAATGTGTCCTTGAACTTTCAGTTCTCCCAAGAAACAGGGATTACATGTCTGTTTCCATGGTCTTCCTCCTATATAGCCTTTTATATCACTTAGAATGTATGATTGTTCTTTACATTTGAACACACAGATACCCTCAAACAAATTTTTTCTGATTATTGACAATTATTTCTTTTGAGGCAAGGTCTCCTGTAACCTAAGCAGTCATTGGAGCTGTTGCTTAGTCAGGACTGTCCTTCAAGTCCTGATCCTCCTGTCTCCATTTCCAAGGCAATACAGGCATGATGTATCAACCAGGTGTTTAGAGGCATTAAATAAGCCTGAGTACACAAAGATTTCAAAAATTTGGGCATTAATTTTAAAGAATTTTTATTTGGAGTTTCGAACAGGCTATACATATTTGAAATTTGTAGTTCAAATGAGAAACCCATTTGTCAGCCTCTACTCTTCCTATAGACATAATCTATCAAGTGTTCTAAAGCTTTGGAGATATCAAACACATTGACACCAAGCCTGAGGACCTGAATTTGAGTTTCATTGTTCAAAGGATGAAAGGAGAAAATCAATTCCCAGATGTTTTCTTTTAACTCCGTTTTTGGGTCCTGGCATGGTAGTGACAATATACACAACAAAAGATATGTACTATTTTATTTTCAAAACCTTTCCTGTATTTTCTTCTTTTTCTTTTTTTTTTTTTTGGTTTTTTGAAACAGACTTTCTCTGTGTAGCTTTGTAGCCCATCCTGGCACTGTCTCTGAAGACCAGACTGGTCTCAAACTCACAGAGATCTGCCTGCATCTGCCTTGAAAGTGCTGGGATTAAAGGCGTGGCCCACCAATGCCCGGCTTCTATTTTTCTTCTTTACCACCAATGTTGTTGCTCGATGTCAGTATCCTAACATACGCTGGGCAAGAATTCTGTCAATGAATCTCACCTGGCCATTGCTGGATAAATTTGTATTTGACTTAGTAGGTAATTTAAATCACATTTTCATGGCAACAATGCTTCCTGGAAACTGGCCAAGTAAATAGTGCTATTCCATCACACAATCTTCCTGAACAAGCAAATCAGCTGGAGATTCTGGATTTTTACAACTGGGAATGCCTGGCCACTGGGATGTACACTGAGGTTCACTTGGCACTGATTAAAGGGAGATCAGTTCCTCAAAAAAGTCACAGCCCTGTCTACTGAGTACCCATTTAGCCTAGGAAAAATCTGTGAACTGAAACTAAGACACGATCAAGTCTATGACTAATCTTTTCAGTATTTTGGGACCAACTCTTGGCAATAGGAAATACATTGAGTTTGGGGAATGGAATGAATGTCTTTATGACACATGTAGATGGAATGTGTGGTGTCACCATTGCTGAGGAGTGACAGATAGGAAAGTATAAGGCTGCTAGGTTCTTGGCCATCAAGATGGACTGGTCAATCTCAGCACCTAGGAGGAACAGGCAGTAGGATATCTATGTGTTAGCATCCAGTCTTATCTATAGATTGAGATTTAGGAAAACACTGGCTATGTAGATAAACACTGTTTTAATGAAACAACAAAAAGATGAAATCAATAAAAAAATGAAAAAAGAGAGCCAAGATACAAGGGGAAAAGTAATATACAAAGAAACAAATAAGGAAGGAAGCAAAAAAGATAGAAAGACTGGTTGATATCAATAGGAAGAGAATGGAAGACCCATGAGCAACAAGCTCTGTTGAGTCACATTTCCTGAAAAGGAAATAAACAATTGTAGGTCAATTGGTATCTGGATGGAGCATGATGTGTACAGGAGTCCCATGCTTTGGCTAAGTCCTTGTTAGTTTTTATGCTCCCTAGGAAACTATCATTCATAATCTGTCCAATAAATAAAGTTGCCCTTAAATGTATCTAAATTGTTGGGAAACTGTGTGTTAGGGTCTGCTTCATGCGTAGGTATACAGAATGAAGTGGCAGGGAGGGTCATTGAAGGAGAAGACATTGAATGTCAGGTAACTTGAGAGTTTCAATACCAAGAGGTATCTGGCCAAGACAGGAGAGACTGTTAATGGTCAGGATGAGTTAGCCACACAGCTGCTGTATTAATCGTGAGACATATGTAGGGATACCTTTACTGCCTACCCAATGTTCCCTTTACTCCTTAGTTGGAGACAGAAATCACAGATTATGAACAGACACCTGGGATTTGTGTGCTTTGTCGAGCTTTCTTTCCATTGCTAGTCTTCCTTGGTTGACAACTATTATTTACAGGAGTTATTTGTATGTTTATTCCACTAATCAGAAAACTTGGAGCCTCAGTAAAGAATGACAGGTAGAGAGAAATAAGAGGCACTAGTGTCATCCCTGCTGCCTTGGACGTCTGATACAACTTTGTTAATGCTTGTAATTCTTGATTTGTATAATGTGCAGAATGTAGAGCTACTCTATCCATTTATCACATCCCAGGTTCTCCACCTTTAATGCTAGTAGTCAGGAGGATATCACAGGATAATGTCTTTGAGATTAAAGATTGCATGCTCCACTTAATGAATTCCACATTAGCATATGCTAATAGAGAAACGCTGGATCAAACAACAAACCAAAGAAACAATCCTTTTGAGTTATTAAGGATTCTCAGGGGTGTGACTGAAAACTGATTGGCAACAAAGTATGGGTGTGGGTCAGGGATTAGAAGATCAGTTAGTAGGGAGGAGCCAAAGAGTGGGTCGAGTCTTTTGCTTCTCCAGAAGTTATTTAAGTACTTTTCCCTGGAATGCTGTCCATACCCAGGGATCTGAGCAAGATGAAACTACCTAGATAATTGATTTCCTAGCTCATTGAGGCCTCAAGGAAGTTTATCTATTATAGGTAGGTTTCAGGGCTCTTTTGAAAAGGGGAAGACTGCACTAAAAGAGCAATAGTCTTGGTAAAAATAGGAAGATTTATGTGTGTTTGCACTTTCAAACTCACCCTCGTCTCAGCTGAGGGGCAGAAGTTGCTTGAATAGTTCAGGATGTGTTTGTAGGTTTACCTTGTAGATGTGACCACTGAGAATCAGATGAGGGCAAAATGTGGGGCAACTAGGACAGTGCTGCTGAGACCCGAGGGAACTGTCCCACTTAAGATGCTTTTGTGCAGTGCTCTCCAAGACAGAAGTGACCTCAGCAGAATGTTGTCTACCAAGCCTTCAACAGAGGATAGGGAGCTATGAATGATGGAGCTAGATACCTTGGGGCTTCTCTGATCTATTTCTGTTTTTATTCCCACCTACTCTAGTCTGACAACATCTCACAATGAAAGCAAATATCCAAGGTATCCCAGTATCTCACATTGTGGATGGCTTCCAAATTCCACCTGGTGTAAAAGTGAATGGAGGACCCATTACATTTGAAAGTGAGAGATACTCTAGGCCTCCAATGAATCCAGTCAACGAAGCTTCTGCAAGTACTTTGGCTGCTCCACATCCACAAGGTCTCCTGATTTCTCAAAGTCCTTCAACATCACAAGAGTGTGCCACAAATCCAAAGAGGCAGAAGAAAGGCAGAGTGTTCACCAAAGATCAAAACCAGGTACTGCAAGAACATTTTGAGAAGTGCAAGTACCTGACGAAAGAGGAATGCACAGCTCTGGCTCAAAGATTTGGCATTGATGAGCACCATATCAAGGTATCCCTTTGTTCTTATCAGATAGACTCTCCCTAAGCAGCTATGTGCATATTTCCCTGAGTCCTGCACTCATTGCTCTCCTAAGAATTGTGTCTGTTGGGCTGGAGAGGTGGCTCAGTGGTTAAGAGCACTTACTGCTCATCCAGAGGTCCTGAGTTCAATTCCCAGCAACAAAATGGTGGTTTGAAACCACCTTAAATGAGATCTGGTGCCTTCTGCTGCCATGTAGGCAGAAGACTATACAAAACAAATAAATAAAACCTTTAAAAAAAACCAAGAAATCTACTAATTGTGGCTGCAAAGCTGAATAATATGTCATGGGATAGATATAAAAGTGGATCTCAGGTTTGATTGCCATCCTCTCAATCCCTTAATACAGACTGCTGGTGGCATACAGAGGGATAATTGTGCTCCAAAGGATCTTAGAAGCCTCAACAGGAGGGTTTCCATTCAAACATCCTCCTTGCCTTAGAACCTTCAGCATTCTCCTGGCATCAAGTCCCGTTCTTCCCCCCTTCATCCTCCATGTATCCCTTCATAGAAATCTGTGGGAGATGATAGGTAAAGAACATGGTCCAGGCATTTTTTCTAGTATCATCTTATTTGTGACCAGAAAGGGGCAGCTACCTCTCCTGATCCCTTTTGTTTGTTTCTCTAGATCTGGTTCAAGAACAGGCATACTAGAGCAAAACAGAAAAAGGATGGAGAAGTACATGTGAATCCTTCCAACAGGATACATATGCCACACCAACAGGTTCTGTCCTTCTTGGAAGTTCTCATCCACCAGTGAGCCAGCCCATTACTTTTAAAGACCCAGAGTCCATTGTCTCGAAGAGGGAGACACATGTCAGTGTCAACTCTCGTCCTCCACTAAGCCAATGTCTTATTGGAGAACCATCTGGTGAATCACATGCATCCTCAGGTGCAGTTCAAGAGAAAGATTCATCAAAGACTGGTAAACACATTCCAGCATCAAAAACATCTGCAGACCTTTCCACTAAGGCTACTGGAAGTGGATGGGAGTCTCAATCACCTGACTTCATTCTAGACCAAGATAATGATCAAGGCTCCTCTGCCATCCAGGACGAACTGTTTATTCAACAACTCTCTGAATTATAGGACTCTCTAAAAAACCTATCCCCACCTGACTTCTTGGAGAACTTCTCACTTCTTGACCTCTTTTAACAACTCTTGATCAGGATGGTTCTAACACTACTGACCTCAACTACCATACTATATGGAAAACAGGCAGTTACTACCTAATGCAATTTGGTTTTCTTTTCTGAGAGAAATTTCTGATTCTGTGTAGCTCTGGCTGGCCTTGAATGTTTTGAGAACTGTTTGCTTTATTTCCCACATGTTGGTCTTTACAATATGTGGATATGAATTTGGAAACAAGAATATTAATATTTCAGTGACCTTTTTTGTTGTTTTTGCTTCCTTTCATGGTTAATCCTTTATGGGTATACAATATGTAAATCTTTTGCAGATATTGTGAGAGCATGTTTCGTCATTTAGTTCAGGCTGGCTTCTACATTCAGGTTAGCCTTTTTTGTTTCCTTGTTGTGAGATTCCAGGTACGAGCTAGGCCTCATATACACTTGGCCTATGAGTTTCTTGGAGTTGTGAATTGAATTAAAAATGTTGTGTTATTTATACCTCATCTTAATTCAATAAATTGATTTGAATCAAATTTCACATGTCTGTCTTACTACTCCTTAATATGGCAAAATGTTTTGCATGTTAAAGTCTTAGGCATTTGAGACGCCTCAATGTAAAGAACATGCAGGCTGCACACACTTCAGTCCCCAGCAGCATGTTGTGTGACCCTATGCTTTCACTGTGGGTGTATGGAGACCTGGTTAGTTGTGCCACTAGCAACACCGTGCTTTAAAAGTTAGAAAAAAACAGACAGGACTCATTCTGTTCATATTTACATGCTTTGAGGACAGAGAGGTATTTAATAAATTGTCTTTGATGCTCTTCGGAGGACTGATTAATTAATGTTTCTCCAGAATGGTACCTGTAAAGGAAAATTTAAATAGTGCACACCTGATTGTGTTCTGGTAGGAGTCCTCCCCTATGACTGAACTGTTTAGCTGGTCCACAGGTAAAAAGTCAAGGAAGTCCTGTGGCTTTAAGAATTGAAGTAACACAGATTTTTCATCAGTTTGGCTGAAGCCCTGGAACACTTTCTGCATTACTACATGTTGGAGTGTTACTGATATTCCCTTCCTGTATCTCCAGCCAGCTTTCCCTTATATCTTGCTCATCTGCCTATTCAGTGAAGTATGTGGATGAATTTTCAATAAAATGAGAAGAATACCCTTGAGTGAGTTGGTATATTATACCAGTAGCACAGACACTGAGATCAACAATTAATAAATGGGACCTCCTGAAACTGAGAAGCTTCTTTAAGGCAAAGGACACAGTCATAAGACAAAACAACAGCCCACAGATTGGGAAAAGATATTTACCAACCCCACATCTGACAGAGGGCTGATCTCCAAAATTTACAAAGGACACAAGAAAGTAGACTCCAAAAGTTGAAATAATCCAATTATAAAGTGGGGTACAGGCCAGACATTCATGCCTTTATTCCCAGAACTAGGGAGGCAGAGCCAGGCAGATCTCTGTGAGCTCAAAGCCAACCTGTTCTACAGAGCAAATGCCAGGATAGGCTCCAAAGATACACAGTGAATCCATGTCTCAAAAAAACAAAAAAAAGAACTAAATGGACAATTCACAATAGATGAATCTAAAATGGCTGAAAGTCACATAAAAAGTGTTCAACATCCTTAGCAATCAGGGAAATGCAAATTAAAACAACTCTGAGATACAGTCTTACACCTGTCAGATTGGCTAAAACAGAAACACCCATGACAGCCTATGCTGGAGAGGATGAGGAGAAAGGAAAACACTCCTCCACTGCTGGTGGAAGTGCCAAGTTGTACTGTGGAAATCAGAGGGGCAACTCCTCAGGAAAATGGGAATCAGTCTACAACAAGAAACAGCAATTCTACTTTTAGGCATATACCCATATTATGCACATTAATACAACAAAGACATTTGTTCAACAATGTTCATTGTAGCATTATTTGTAATAGCCAGAACGTGGAAGTAACCTAGATGCCCCTCAACTGAAGTGTGGATAGAGAAAATGTGGTACACTTACACAATGGAATACTATTCAGTGGAAAAAATGGAATCCTGAAATTTGCACACAAATAGAAGGAACTATTCTGAGTGAGGTAATCCAGTTACAAAAAGACAACCATGGTACGTGATCACTCATATGTGGATTGTAGACATAGAGTAATGGATTACTAGCCTACAATCCACACTGTCAGGGAAGCTAGTAAACTAGGAGCACCCGAAGAGAGACATACATGGTCTCCTGGAGAAGAGGAAAGGGTGAAGATCTCCTGAGCCAAATTGGGGGATGGAAGGAGGGGAGAGGAAACTAGGAGAATGAGAAAGGGAGAAGAGAAGGGATGAGGAGGACATGATGGGGCAGAGAAGTTGAGTTGGGGGTAGAACAGAAGAGAGCAAGATAAGAGATACTATAATGCATTCTAAACAACAGTGTAGAGGCTACCTTAAATTCCCTCCCCTGATAATGAGATTGATGATTAACTTTTATGCCATCCTATAGCCTTCCTCCAGTAGCTGGTGGAAGTAGAAGCAGACACCCACAGCTAAACCTTGAACTGAACTGGAATCCAGTTCAGAAGGAGGAATGATGAACAAAGAGGTCCAGCCCAGGTTGGTGAAACCCATAGAAACAACTGACCTGAACAAGGGAGAGCTCTTGGTCCACAGACTGATAGCTGAGAAACCAGCATGGGACTAATCCAGACCTCCTGAATGTGGGTGTCAGTGAGGAGACCTTAGAAATCTATGGGGCCCCTTTTAGTTGATGAAAACTTATCCCTAGCATAGGAATGGACTTTGGGAACCTATCCCATATGGAGGGATATGACAGACTGTGAAGACCTCCTACAGAAGGTCTCCCCATCCCTGGAGAGAATAAGGGGTTTGGGATAGGTAGGGTGTTAGCTGGGGTGGGGGAAAAGGGCAGGGGGGAGGGAAGGGAGAGGGAACTGGCATTGATATGTAAAATAAGCTTTCTAGTTCAAATAATTTTTTAAAAAAATATAAAGTTTAAAACCAGAGAAAAAGAAAAGAAAAAGACAGATCTGTGTTTCTATGAAGGAGGTTTTCAGTTTGCCATGGAATTGCAATTCAGTTTATTTAGGTAGATGTTGTGTGGTCAAATCAATTAGGATGAAAATACAGAAAACGTGTGGCAAAGTTAGTACATTTGAACAGAAACTGGTTAGAATTGTTATCCTGACAGAATAATCAATATAAACTGTAGATCAGAAAGGGGAACATGTCCCATGGAGCACCATGTGTGTTTGGGATGGCAAGATGCATTTTTTTGAGTATGACACACATGTTTAGGATAAGAATGTAAAGGAGCATTGAAATCAATACCATTTTCACAAATGGTAGTGTGCATAACTCAAAATATAATGGGTCCCCACCTAATTTATTACCTACGTGTTCCTGCTAAAAAATGGAGAGATTCAGTCTCTCACTGTTCTTAGAGGCAGGATCAAGATGACTTCTTGGATTGTGTAGAAGGCACGGGGTGTTAAAGGGTGTTACTGATGACATTATCTCAGTAATGTAGCTGAGTGTGTTCTATATTTGATTCTTTTATTGGAAGTGTTTTAATTTCCTAGGAGGAGTAACATTTTAGAGAAATCCAGGACCAGCAATGGGAGAGGGGTCGCTTTGTAAGTGTTCTTGTCTAGAGCCAGAATACCTGGGTGAGTTCCTCAGGCTTCACATGGAAAAGGTAACAAGAATTAATTAAAGACCAAGAGACAGATGTGTCGGTTTAATCTGTAGATCTGGGAGCAAAGCAGCTAAACTACTAGATAGCTCTTACGTATAAAAGGTCTGGTAAATTCTTATTCTCCAAGTGACTGGAGAATGAATGCCCCTAATGAATACTAATTCTTATACCTCTCTATACTGGGATTAAAGGCATGGGACTAGTTACTCTCTTAGACTGATTCAATCTTGTGTATCCCCCCCCCGGGTGGCCTTGAACTCAGAGAGCTCTGTCTACCACTTAATACTGAGTCCAAGGCTTAAAGGTGTGTACCACAACCTCCTTGCTTTTGGTTGCTCGGATTAATGGTTTGTGCCAGGATTTCTACCACTTGTGGCATAAACTACTCTCAGAATCCTCAGACAGGATTTAAAAAATTATAATCATAATGATTTCATTATGAAGTATAAATGAATATCGATGGTTATGTGCAACCTACACATACAACAATGTAATAGATGACAGTTAAATGCAAAGAGTAAAATCAATTCCCATTTGCATACATCCCTCATACTAAGACATTACATTTGAAATTTTCTTTTGCTAGCAGTCAAACCATGCCCAGGCACCCCCTTGCCCCCAGTAAGTAAATGTTCATCACTTTGTATTTTGGAAGTTTGGATTTCTGTAAAATCCTGGACTCCAGTCATTGAGACCCAGAAATATGGTTAAAAAAAAACTTTTTCTAACCAATTAAAAATATAAGCAACAGAGGAAAGACTACTTTAAATGCTGTCTCTTGATAAAGAGATTGATTAGTAGTTCATATGCCATCATATAGCCTTCATCCACGTGCTGGTGGAAGTAGAAGCAAACACCCACAGGTAAACATTGAACTGAACTGAAATCCATTAGCAGAGAAGGAAGAGTGCATAGGGGTCCATACCAGTTTTGTGAAACCCACAGAAACAGTTGACCTGAACAGGAAGAGACCTTAGTCCCCAGACTGATAGCTGGGAAACCAGCATGGGACTGAGCCACATGCCCTGAATGTTGTGTCAGTAAGGAGACCTTGGAAATCTAGGGGACCCCTTGTATTGGATCAGTACTTATCCCTAGCATAGGAACGGACTTTGGGAGCCCATCCCACATGGAGGGATACTCCCTGAGCCTAGACAAAAGGGGATTGGCCTAGGCCCTATCCCAAAGGATGTGACAGACAGCAGGCAGGGGCGGAGGGGAGGGAGAAGGAGAGAGTGACCTGGGATTGACATGTAAAATAATCTTCTTTCTAATTAAAATTTAAAAAAATAAAAGAAAACATACTGAAAAAATAAATATTAGGGCAAAAAAAATCAACGTTGTCCATTGATTTTGGGTGACTTCGTGAATATTGCCTCTGGAGCTTGACAAGTTTATCAAGACTAGGAAACACATACATTCTGCATGGAAGGAATCCATTCTTCCAGGAAGAGCAAAAGGATATAAAATGTTGGCTTTTATACATGGGACAGAAGCTAATGAACTCAGTGTAACATCAAACCGAATAAATGAGCGAGCTTTCCAACAGAAGCAGGAAAGAGAGAAAGACAGAGAGAGAAAAAAAGAGAGAAAGAGAGAGAGAGAGAGAGAGAGAGAGAGAGAGAAGTACTGAGAGCATGCACAAAGCTTGGGAAGGGGTATGATAAAAATTCATTGTGTAGATGTATGAAATAATCAAGACCAGGTACAAGAGAAAATATATACAGATTTTCTGAAACCAAGAAGTCCATTCACTGACAGATTTCATTCTCTAAAGTTTAAGATTTCAGATCCTTATCACTTCTCTATGGTGATGCTTGAACCCAGGGCATCATGCATGCTAGTCAAGTGTCCACACACTGAATTAATCAGGCCAATTGCCAGATGTCATTTTCAATTAAATAAACCATCAGATATAGTTTCTCTTTTACAAACCAAGATGACATTTCCTAGTAATAAACTCACAAACAGAAAATGTTGCCTGAAATTTCGTTCAGAAGATACACTTTTGTGTTGCCAGCAGTGATCTATTGCTGCCAGATTGTTCAGAAACCATTCTGAAAGGCTGTAAAATATATTATTTGTACATGTTCAATCAGAGAAGTTCCTAATGAGAATGAAAAGGAAGATAAAATGACAAGAGCTAGGTAGAAATATGGAAGAATTCCTCTAAAGTGGCACCCAGATGAGATGGGAATGTTGGGAGAAACCACGGCAGAAAGGAGGAAGGCACTGTGGCAAATAAGTAGATGGTTCTAGGCCCTCTCAGAGCAGCACAGCAGGGATAGGAAGGGCCTCACCTGCCAGCAGGTGAGTAACTGGCCAGGCACAGCAAGTACAGCACATACCTGAGCAAGGTAGTCCAGGGACAATGGCTTCTGAGCCTCATAAATCTGTGGAGGTTTGGAGATTGCAGATGATACCCCTGCACTGGCTAACTTCTCCTGTGCCTCATCATGTTTTCTGGAGACAATACATGTGAGTCAGCAATAAGAAACAGAATTTACCTAAGAAAGCACCACAGAGGAAGAAACCATACATAATACAGAATTAGCATTGATGAAGAATAAACAAAATGAAGATTTTGAAATAGGTGTGATTGACATATCACTGAGAAAAAGATAGATATTCCCTGAACAGAACAGTAATACGTCAGCATGAAAGAAAAGCCAGAGGAAGAAACTGAGCCCTGGTCTGTTGGTAAATGTCTTTAGTCTCAGTACACGTGAGGTAGAGGCACGTGAATTTCTGTGAAATTCAGGTCAGCCTGATCTATGCAGCAAGTTCTTGGACATCTAGTTCTTCATAGAGAGAACAAGTCTCAATAAAAAGAAAAGAAAGACACAAAACCATTCTGTTGACTGCTAAAATTATGGTAAATCAAGGAAACAACAAACATACTACAGAGGATTGGAAGTATGTGCATGGTCACTTGTAAAGAACAGGTCTCCAACTCAGAAGGCACAGATGGGGAATGTAATGACCAGGCCTGTAATTTCCTCACTTGAGTGGTGAAGCAGTAGTATGCCCAGGAAAACTAGGTCAAACAGAGCCACATAATACAAAGAGAAGGAGGAGTAATATATGGAAGGGGAGGGAGGAAGGAGAGAAGGAGGAAGGAAGGGAAGAGGGTAAAGGGACAAGTTAAGAGGGGAAGGAAGTCAGGCAAGGTGAAAGAAAAAGGAAGGTATGAAGGAAGGAAGGAAGCAAGGAAGGAAACAGGGAAGGGAGGAAGGAAGGAAGTTAAAAATTAAAGAAAGAGGATAGATTAGCGAAAAAATAGAGAAAGGAAAGAAGGAATCAAGGAAGGAAGGAATGAGGCCAGGCAGGGAGGAGGGGAGGGCAGTTGCTCATCCTGTAAAGTGCTTGCTGTAACCTAGTGCTGATTTCAATTACTGGGGTACCCTTGGTGGACAAAGAGAACCTACTCACAAAGGTTGTTCTTTGTCCGCTGACCTCCACACATACTCTGCTGTGATATGCTTAGGTTAACCACAGGAAAGAACTTTTGGATATGTTCTTTTTCGATAATTATTCATTAGTTTGTACTGTGCATGTGTGCTGGCCATTATAAACAATGACATTATCAACATTTGTACTGATTGTGTGAAAACATAAATTCTTTTCAGGGCTCCCATCTAGAAGCCGTGGAACGTACAGTAACTATCTTTTTCATGTATTGAGAAACTATTAGACTGTTTTCAAAACAAGCTACCTAATTTTACACCTCAACAGCTGTGCATAAGACTTGTGATTCCTTGGAAGTCTTCTATATAATATCTGACTTTTTAACTGAACTTATTCAAAACTGAAGGTTAAGTGGTATCTCCTGAATTTGATATTCTTCCCAATAAGTAAGTACATCTGACATCTTTTCACATGCTAATTGATATTATTTGTCTTTAAGGAAATTGTTCTTAAAATTTGTCTTGTTACATGTCCTAAGTGCTAGGCCCTTGTGAGATAGTTTCTTTGCAAACACCTTCTATCCGGACAGTTCTATTCAATTTTCTTTTTACTTTTAAATGTGTCTTCAAATGTCCATTTGCACATTTTTCCTAATATTTAGAGTACTTTATGATGAATTTGTATTGATTCTTTAAGTGTTTGGTAAATTGACCAGAAAAGCCACCAGGCTTCCATTTTTTCTTATTATCATTTGATCAATTTACTCACTACTAGCCTGCTCTGATTTTGACTGCTGTGAGTAAACACCATACCCAAAATCTACATGGGGAAGGAAGGTCTTATTCTATGTTCTGGAGCGGAGGTGGAGTCCATAGAGGGCTGCTGCTTACTGGTTTACTCATCAGGATTTGTTCAGACTCATTTCTTGTGGAAACCAGTAGACAAGGGCTTAAACCATGTGGGTGGGCACCCCAATATGAACTGTTAATCAAGAAAATACCTTCCAGAATTGTCAATATATCAGAGATGTTTTCTCTTCTGAGGTTTTTCTTCACAGATAATTCTACCTTGTGTCAAGCTGAGATTCAGCTAAGCAGCACAAGTGCTATTCTGAATTTCTGTTTTCTGTGGCTGATGAGTTTGGGTGTGTGCAACATGCATACATGAATGAGCATGGTCATGAGATCGTGTTTGAGTGTGTGTGTGTGTGTGTGTGTGTGTGTGTGTGTGTGTATGTGTGTTTGTGTGTTTGTGAGTGTGTATATGTGTATGACTGATGATGTTAGTAAACTGAAGGTATTAAAGATACAGAGGAAAATGTATCCTAACTTGGCAGTTAGTTGGTGTATAACTAATTTCCTAATGTTGGGTGTTCTGGATACTTACAGTTGTGAGGAGAAAAGCATCCCAACAAGTCAGGACATAATACCGCTGTTAAGGTAAGGTATCCTGGATACCTATATCTCTGGAGGGAAATGTATCCCAACTTATTGGGAACTCAGGGTATATCTACAGTTCTGAAGGTAATATATCCTGTAAAGCTACAGCTGTCAGGAGAATGGATTCCTGACTTTTGTTCTAGTGGGGGATGGTCTTTCCTCAGGATGTGGGAATCCTGCTCCTTTTTCAGGGAGAGATAATCATTACAACTGAGCTCTGTTCCACTCCCAAGGGAGTTCCCTAGCAGAGGTATCCATGTCTTCTCAGCTCCAGTCCCAGTATAATTTCTTCTGCTTCACTCTGCTAAGTAAACTGCTCCAGCTTCAGCAAAATGTTGATTATTTCTGCACTACTCCCATTAGGAAGTTTCCAAGGAGATGTGGTCAGTTGCTTCTGCTCTGCTCCCCTAAGGAAGCTTTCCAGCAGAGATTCTGACCCATGGCAGCAAAATAATATCTTCAGCCAGTTTCTTTCAAGAGACTTATTTGGGAAAGAGGAAAGCAGGAGAGTTGCTGCCTCTGGTACAGTGGAGAAAATTAGCTGCCACCTGAAAAGGCACAGGGACTCAGGTGGGGCTTCTTAAGGGTGGAGATTTTCTAGGGCTAAGATTTTCAGGGATTGAATGAGTCAGATTTCATTTCTTTGACTTTAGACAACCTCAGATTAGCCAGATTTCATCCACATAGAATGATTGTTTTTCTCCTTAAAGATTGGTTGCATTTCCTGCTCAGATATTGGTGGCTTTGATGTTCAGTTGGTCAGGGCCATATTTGACTCTTGGGTAGGCCAATGTGATTTAATTTACTGCCCCTTTTTAGCCTTTTGACTCCAGTTTCAGGAATTTCAGTGACTCTCTTGGTGAGCCCAATCTCATGATGCCTTTAGATGATTCCTGGAATAGCCACATTCCTGTACAACTCTTGGAAACATAACGAACATTTAATGTTTCAGGATGATTGAGTTCACACATATTGTGCAAGTGCTAAGCATCCTCCAGTGATGTGTCTGTACAGCAGAAGGTAGACTGGTCCTCTCCAAATAAAAGATATGACGTAAAAGATATACAGCTGTCGAGATACAGAGCTGGATTAGTGAGGCTGCACTTGAGTCAAATGAGGCATACTTTGAAGCATGAGACTTTGTATACCAAGAATAGCTGGAAGCATACTTCTGCTCACATGTTTCAAATGATCTGCTAGAAATTCCTTCTCAAAATAAGAAAGTGTTCCTCAGGGTCAGTAAACAATGCTCCTCTGTTCTATAGATATAAGTAAGTGCTTATTGCTGTATAGTGTTTTAAAAATAGGAGATACATTGTTTCATAGGGTGAGACATCTGATGTCTTGTGTGTTTAGTGGGTTTAAAAATTGTGAGACACCTTGCCTAAGCTTATGTATATAAATTCTATAATAATAAACTTTGACATGCATTTGCTTCTACTCTGCATCCCATTTGTCCCGATTTTGGTGAGACCTTACCAATGCACTAGACCCCAATGCACTAGAAGTTGGCACACAGCCTATAATCCACAAACCCTGAGAAGCTAGAATACTCTTCCAGAAACAGATGAAGACAGATGCAGAAATCCACACTTTTTCACAGGGCTAAGCTTCTGGAATACAATTTAAATGTGGGAGTAGTGATAATATGAACAAAGGAGTCAATACCATGATTGGAAAACCCTCAGAATCAGCTTACTTAAGCTAGTGAGATATCACTGGCACAGGTCTGACAAATGGGAAACCTACATAAGTCTGAACTTGACGCCCTTAATTTAGGTGACAATGGAATGGCTGGAACAATACAGGAGGTCACTGGCAGCAGGTACAAGAAGTAACTCTAATGCTAAATTGACTTACAGGAGCCCATTCTATATATAGATATACCTTGTTCAACCTAGACACAGAGGTATGTGGTGTGTGGTGTGTGTTGTGTGGTGTGTGGTGTGTGTTGTGTGGTGTGTGGTGTGTGGTGTGTGGTGTGTAGTGTGGGAAGGTGCTTTTATGATGGGACAGACATAGTATGCTGTGTATTGGAGACCTTACCTTCTCTGAGAGGCAGATGGCAGGTGAGTTGGGGGAAGTGGAGAGAGCAGGAAGAGAGGACAGAGTGGAAACTGGGATTGATATGTAAAACAATAAATTAATAAAAATAAAAAATGAAACAGACAAGAATAAAAATGTACCATTTGTTCATCTTCTGAGAATTCTGAAGTTAGTAGAAAGCCAGTATACATGTTTCTGCCTCATGCTTAAGGGCTCAAAAGCCTGTTCAACCACCTATATTGAGCAACTAGCTTTCATTTAAGGTAAGAATAGGGAACCCTGGTATCTGTGGTACATAGCCCTACCTAATGGTAAAAGAAACACCTAGGGCAGCCAGTCAAGAAATTGGTTCCAAGCTGGACATCTGTTTGAATATGAAGTCCAATAAAAGCAGTGTTCAATTGTCTAGTCTAATTGACCTTCTGAGTTGTCCTCATAACTCAGCATGAAATATCATAGCAACAGTGCTTTCCCAGGGACATCACACAGGAACAACAATTTTTCCTTCTCTTTGAATCTCAATGGAGGGATTTTGGAAGGGGGATTTCATGACCAGGTGGCCTTTAGAAATTGGGTTTGTATTATCCAAGGTCCTCAAACTCATCAGATCTTAGGAAAACTTGGCTAAATCACGGGAAAGTGTGGGAGCACTGAGGTGTGCTAGCAGGCAGAATGATCCCGAGTTTCTTCCCAGAACACACAAGAAGAAGGACGTGGGAACTAACATCATGGCAATGACAGGAGGAAGAGGGAGGCAGATCTAGAATGTATTCCCATGGAATTTGTGAGGTTTGTAATTGGCTTGACATTCAAAATTGAGTAGGAGCCAATTATAAATAATTTATTCCTGGATTGATCTACCATGGGCTGTTCTACAACAGCTTGTAAGAAGATAAGAGCAGAAACTAATATATAACATCAAAAATCCTAGAGAAAAACACCAGAGCCACAGTATGTTCCTTTTATAAAAAGGAACCAAATGGCCAATGTTTAGAAAAACATGGCTAGTTACCAGGACCAGAAAAGAAAAAAAACGATATCATTTCCAAATATACAAAACAATAAGCATCTAAAGGAATTTTGTAACAGCTGTTGACTTGTAAATGATGAAAATTTGCAATTTGCAACACTGTGTTTGAACATAAAGGATACCATGAAGTGATATATGAAAGACAGAAAGAGACAAATCTTACATGAGTTGAGAGTGTTCCCCTGGAAGAGGGGTATATTATTGTGGTTACCAAATGTTTGGGAAAGGATATCCAGAAGGCAGATATAAGTCAGCTCCAAGGAATACATTTTGAAAGTGCAAGGCAACTAGATTTAATTTATCATGGAAAAATGTAGGACTAGTAACATGGTTCCAGGGTTCACAGTCACATCATAGGTTACTCCAGCAAGATACCCAAGATACATTCCCAGCACACACACAGGATCACCACAGTTTGTCGTTCTTTTTCATGGATCTAAAGCTATCCCCTGGCCTCCGAAGGTACCAGGCATGCACATAGTGCCCAGAAGGATTTACAGGTAAAATACACATACACATAGAACAAATTAGTTTAAAAATAAAACTGTTACAAGAGTGACTGAAATATGTTATTATCCCAAATATACAGAGGAAGATGTTTACCATATATATTTGTGCATTGTATATATTTGAGAAAATCACATTTTATGAAATTACAAAATCATTTCATTATCAATTAAATAATTGTTTAACCTGTATACAAAACATTTTGTATAGTTAAACAAAATTTACAACATTCTATAAACAACAACAAAAAAGATTTCTCAAATGTAGACTTTATAGCACATTTGTATAATATCAGCTACATCGGGAGGCAGGAGGATTCAAAGTTAGAGCCTGCCGGGGCTGCTGAGAAAGTTGAGGCTCATCTTGACCATATCAGTTAGAACCTGTCTCCAAAGCAAAAGTGTAAAGGGCTGGGCATGTAGATCAGTAATAGAGCTCTTTCTTATCAAGGATGAGCCCGCAGCTTTAGTCATCACTCTAAGAAAGTAAAGGGGAGAAGCTCTGCTGACATGAAGAGATGGGTAAAATCACTTGATAATAAAGGTGTGGTGTATAAGTATGAGATCCCCACAAAAAGCTTGAGTGTAGTTTTGATGTCTGCATCCCCACCATTCCTACGATAGGTAGACAGCAAGTTGACACAAATGGATACTGGGAGCTGGTTAGCCAGCTGGCCTGGCACATGCACCAGAAGAACATCCAAGAGGCCCCATCTCAAATGAGGTGGAAGCTAATGATCTAACATCCAAGATTGCCTTCTGACCTCCACACATGTGTCATGGTGCTTATAGGATAAAATTGCTACAATGGAACCCTCCCCTGACCATGGAAACAGAGAAACAAGAACCAGCACCTAAAGCATAGTCAATAAAAAGAAGCATCCCAACCTTGAAAGCATAGCCAATGAAAGAAGGCCACACTAGACCTTAAATCAGAGTCAGAAAATTAACCCAACATAGTTCAGAAACCAGACCAAGTGAAAGAAGCACACACTTGCTTGAAACTAGAGACAAAAGCCTAAAAAGAAAAAAAAATAGATGAAAATTATACATGTACAAAGTATGAGGTCAAACATTGAAGAAACAATTATTTCTGAGTTAGATGAGTCATTTCTCTAGTTTCAAAAATTAATTTCAGCATATTTGGTTGTCTGGTGACTTCTTTGGTATTTACTATCACATATTCTAAGAATAGGTAGAATTGCCAATGGTTATTCTTCATTTCTGTCTAGAAAATTTTATTAGGAAAGTCCTTCTCTAATACTCATTAGGAGTTAATAAGCAAGCAGTTTTCTTTCTTATTAAGAAATTGTGAAGGTACAATTAATTTCAAACCCCCAAATAACATATTTCTTTTTGGATAGGGACTTTTGGACTATTGATTTCCTGTCCAGTATTTCTCCAGTGATAGACATATGTGGTGTGGTTTAAGAATGGAGAAAAGAAGGCTGGGTGGTGGTGGCACACAACTTTAATCCAGCACTTGAGAGGCATATGCAGCTGAATCTCTGTGAGTTAGAGACCAACTTGGTCTTCAAGACCTAGCTCTAGGACAGCCTCAAAAGCAATAGAGAAATCTTGTCTCACAAAACCAAAAAATATTAAAAAAAGAATGGAGAAAATATACTCATATCTAAAAGGGCCACAAAGAAAACAAGGGTTCAGATTTTCAGACCTCTCTGAATGGAAACAACCATACCCCGGAATATCTGTCTATAATACCTACATCCAAATAGATTCAAAGAATTATCACATATTGATTGATATTTCAGTGGCATGGTTATTATTCAAAGCTAGGCAGGTAGGCATTCTTACCTCATATCAATATTTTCAGATTCTATATCCTTCAACTGTTGAGGCCTTAGTATCTGAAGCAAGAAAAATATGCTGGATGGTTTTTACACAAATGACCAATAACCTTACACAAACACAGGAGGATTTGTAATAATAACGGCCTCAATCAATGAGGGGAAGTTAGTTTTCAATTAGTTTGCATTTTTATTGTGTCTCAGGTGTCTGGTCTTGGACCTAACTCTGCCCATGTAAAAAGCTGTAGTTCACTCACATACCCACTCAGGTCTTCACATTATCAAACCTTCACTTTCCCCACATCTACTTCTAATGATCCAATGTGTTACAATTTTCATAAAACCATTTTTTCTGTATTTTAAGGTCATGTTTTTTGGTAATTCTTTGTATTGAAAATTCTGACACTTATTGCCGTACACTAGTATAAACTGGGTGTTCACCATTCCAAGTCAGCAGTAATTGATCACAAATTATGTTTCATTTATTGATAATTGAGAAAATGATAATAAACATTAGGTTCAAAACAATATTATATTCTGTAAAATTTCAAACAGTAACAACATGATGGTAGTTATATGAAAGCAATTATCAATAAAAGTTCAATATTCTTTATCCCATAAAACATACAGAAAATTATGCAGAAATGCTCTATTGGATTGTTACCAGTAAACTTTCCCTGGAAGAAGTATTCACATTTTAAATATTTATGCCTTCAACTATTGTTAAATTTATTCTACATCATTTTAATACCTGATTTCAGTGTAGTAGTGACAGATATATTGCTGCATATGTAGATGGTTTTCCAACAATCATTTTGGAATAACTTTTATTTCATGGTAGAATGAGTTTAAAAATGACAATATCATAAGGCTTAGTAATGTAACTCATCTAACTGTGAATAAAGTATCAACATATGCTAAAAAGTGTCCATCCAGTACACACATTATAAAGCACCTTAATTTTGTATGAATATTGGGACAGTAATTCCCTATTGAGTTGTTCTCTTTAATGAATTTTTAGATGTGCTCTAAGTTTTGAGTTTCCTTTAAAAATTTCTGAAAGCACTGTACGTTTGTTAGGTTTCTTTCTATTACTGATGCTTTGTTAAGTTTGACTATCTGAGCACTCTTTGAAAATTGCAACATGTTTAATATTGTGAGTGTTCTTCTCATATGGATTCTGTGATATTTGTTAAGATTTAAGTACCCAGAATAGGTTTTCTCAAGTTCCTCACATTTATACATTTTTTTCTAATGTACAGATGTAGTGAGATATTGCAGAAATGATCCATGGTATAAGGACATAGCATGTAACCTACTCATTAAATATTAAGGAGTCTGACTTTTCCTGTTGTACAGTGTGTTTGAAGATGTGAATCATGGCCACACAACTTGCCACAATTTGTATATTTTTAGCTTGCCATCTGCTATAAATTCTTAGAGGAAAATAAGTATTGAGCTCTTAGTTAAGGACTTGTCATATGCATTAAAATTACAATGCTTCCCTCCAGTGTGTATTTTTGGATGAATTTCAAATGTTGATCTCTGTTTAAAGAGATCACTTTTAAAGTTTCTGTACAGTGTGTATTCTTTGATGAACTAGATTTATGCTCTGGTTAAAGAACTTTCCACAATCTGAATATTTGTAAGTTTTCTCTTCAGTGTGTATTCTTTTCATGAACTGGAAGAACTGAAATGCTGGCAAAGGACTTCACACAAAGTTTACAACTGTAAGGTTTCACATGTCTGTATTCTTTGATGAACTTTAATAATTGAGCTTGCTGCTCTGCCCTCTGTCCTGTGATGGGTGTCCATGCCTCAGGTGAGTCTGGGCACTGCTATGCTCCCCAACCTTCACATCAACCCCAGCTCGCTTCTGCCTGGAACCACACCCCCCCCCGACAAGAGTGGACCTGCCTAGAAGGGAAGGCCTACCATGATCTGGACACACCTCACCCCAGTCTACACTCTGCCCTCTGCCTGTGGCAGGTGCTTGAGCCTCATCTGCTTCCAGAGACTGAGCACTATGCCTGCCACTGGAGAGAAGGAAAGACACAACCTGCACTCACTGGAAGAAGGGATGGAAAGAAGACAGATTAAGAACACAACCAACAACAGAAAGACCAATATGATACCACCAGAATACAGAGACTCCACACCATCAAGATCTGAAAAGTCCAACACAGAGGATGAATAAGAGATGGACCTCAAAAATTATCTGAGGAAGTTGAGAGGGACCTTTAAAGAGGAAACAAGAATATCTCTTCAAGAAATAGAAGAAAATACAAGCAAAGAATTACATGAAATGTTGGAAAAGACAACCCAAAAATTCAAGAAGTAAATAAAGCTAAGAAAAAAAGAGCTAAATACGTGAATGAAGCAATTGAAACAGTTCAAGGCATCAAAGCTGAAATATACACAATAAAGAAAATAAAGAATGAGGGGATGCTGGAAATAGAAAGGCTTGGTAAATGATCTGGAACAAAAATATGAGTATAACCAATAGAATTCAAGAGACAGCAGAGAGAATCTTAGTTGTTGAAGACTCGATAGAAGATATAGAGTCATTGTTCAAAGAAAATCTCAAGTACAGAATGGCTAAAATCAAAAACACTAATGACAACCTGTGCTGGAGAGGATTTGGAGAAAAAGGAACACTCCTCTATTGCTGATGGAAGTGCAAACTTGTAAGACCACTCTGGAAATCAATATGGTGGTTGCTCAGGAAAATGGGAATCAGTCTACCTCAAGATCCAGCAATTCCTCTCTTGGGCATATACCCAAATGATGCACGTTCATACAACAAGGATATATGTTCAACCAGGTTTATAGCAGTGTTGTTTGTAATAGCCAGAACCTGGAAGCAAACTAGATGCCCCTCAAATGAAGAATGGATAGAGAAAATGTGGTACATTTACACAATGGAGAACTACTCAGCAGAAAAAAGCAACATAATCTTGAAATTTGCAGGCAAATGGATGGAAGTAGAAGAAACCATCCTAAGTGAGGTAACCCAGTCACAGAAAGACAAAGATGTTATCTACTCACTGATATATGAATTTTAGACATAGAGCAAAGAATTACCAGACTATAATCCTCTTAACCAAATTAACAAGGAAACATGAGGGACTCTAAAGGAAAAATGCATGGACCCCAGGAATGGGAAGGGGCAGGAGCTGCGTAGATAATTGGGAGTATGACAGTAGGGAAGAGGGAGGTGCCAGAATGAGAGGAGGAGAAGAGGAGAGGAGAGGAGGAAATGGAGGAGCAGAAATATTCAGTTGAGGGAAGAACAGAGGATACCAGGATGAGATATACCATATTAGAAGGAGCCATTATAGGTCCGAGAAGAGATCTGGTAAGGGAGACTGCCAGAGACCTACAAGGATGATAGGAACTGACAGTCTTCTCATTGGTTGAGAGAATAACCAAAATGCCCTTCACCAATAATGAGACTGATGACTACTTTTTATGCCATCGTAGAGCCCTCATCCTGTGGCTGTTGGAAGCAGAGGCAAACACCCACAGATATACACTGAACTGAACTCTGGAACTTAGTTGCAGAGAGGAAGGAATGAAGATCAAATGGGTTCATACCAGGCCAGTGAAAACCACAGAAACAGCTGGCCTGTACATGGGGAAGCACAAGGATCCCAGACTTATGTTTGGGAGGCCAGTACAGGAATGATCAATATCCCTGAACATGGATGTCCATTAGGAAGCCGCCACATTCTAGGGAGTCCCTGGTAGTAGATTAATAGTTTTCCCTGGTGTAAGAAAGGACTTTGAGAGCCCATCCCACATTCTTGGCCTGTACACATGGGGGTGGGCATAGGCCTGGGCCTGGATTATGTGGTGGACTTTGGGGAGCCCCCATCAAATGGCCTACCCTGCTTGGGGTGTGAAGGGTGGAAGGGGTGGGAGGTAGGTAGGGGTTGGGGGAGGGGAAGGGGAGGGAGAGAGAAAAGGGATTGACATGTGAAACAAGCTTATTCTTAATTTGAACTAATAAAAAATTACAAAAAAGAGTTGAGCCTTCAATAAAAGACTTTCTACATTATTTACATTTGTATGGTAACTCTCTGATATGTATTTTGGGTGCACTTGAAGATCATGAACAACTGATATGGTGCTAAGAAATCAAAAGTTCAAACATGATGGACAAGAAGAATGTCATTTCATGATTGTATTATATAATATGAAAAATTTGAAAAAGTCCTCTTTACAAATATCATGTAACCTAATACTTTAAACATGAACTTTAGAATACAAAATCAAGTATTAGCCATTACTTAAATTGTTCTAATTACTTGGAAATTGCATTAATATAGATCAATAACACCTGTCAAACCCATTAATTATAAAATGTTAGAATTGAAAAAAAAGACATACAGACTTTCTATGATTAATTTTATTAATACATATTAATATGTATTTATTCAAAGTGGGTAACTATTAAAAGGTCAACAACAAAATAATCATGAACAACAAATATGTATATCCATTCCTAAAGTTTCATGGACATGAGGACAGTAGGTTTTAACATATCCACTATCACAAAGATAATTCAATAGGAATTCATTTTCTTCAGATACCTAAGAATATGTTGAATTGGTAAATGACATAATGTATAAAATTCATATTTTCCAAGTATATTGATATTTAGAATTTCAAAATAAATATGACACTACAGAGTTTACATGTTAAATTCACAAATTATTTTAAAAGTAAGTTTAATGAAGATATGATTATATCAATTCATATCAGGACTACCCTAGTCATTTGCATTCCAAATTATATATATATATATATATATATATATATATATATATAATGCCCAGCTTAATTGCTAATGAATATAGCATTTCAGATCTCATCATAATACAGTAATCAAGCACTAATGAACATACCCAATAGCACAGGGTAATTTCTTGCTCACCTCATTCATTACATTTCTGAACTTATTTTATTAAGGATTTGACAGACAGGGACAATATCAATTTGGAAACAGGAATTCAGAATTCTTCACTTATGATGCATGATCAGTACAAAACAATGAAGGATTCAGAGGCAAATAACACCAAGTTTGTATATTTCCTAAAGAACATATGTTAACTTGTAGTTTTCTGCAATATTACACCATTTATGTATGTGAAACATTAAGGAAGCAATGCCGTTCATGGTGACAATACTAAAGCAAAATATAAATAAATAAATAAAAAACAGAGACAAGCAGTAGCCTTAGTACATAAGACATGAGAATCTTCATTTTAAAATTCTTGTATAAAATAAATATTATTTTCAATGAGAATTGCTTCACATTACTCTGGCCTATCTCTATCCTGTGAACTTCATTTTATCTTAGACTGATACCTAAGAATTCAACCATAAAACAGACCAGGTATGTGGACAGTGAGAATTTTCCCAATTATAGAGGAATTTTTTTTAGGAAATCTCCATTTAGGATGATTATTTTTTTGTAATTGGCTTGTTAAAATCATTTTCTTTTATATATAGACATGTTCTTCCTACTCTAATTTTTATCATGAATGGATATATTATTTTGTAAAAAGACTTTTCTGCATCTAAATAAATGATCCTGTGGTCTCTTTCTTATATTCTGTCCTCTTAATTCATTTTGTGAATTGATTTACTTATGTTGATTCTTATAAGCAACTCTTGGATGAAGCCACCTTGATACTAGTATATATTGATTTTGATATGTTCTTGAAATGGAACATTTCAAATTTGTCATATAATTGGAAGTGTATTGCTGTTTTTCTTCTCAGAGGGGTGGGGGAATTCTGCATTGAATCCATCAAGTTCCATTACTTGAGAAATTTTTATTGCTTCTTCTGTATAGAAGAAGTTGTATAACTTGTGGACATGTGATATTTTAAATTATTCAAGTATTCTTGAATTAAGTGTTTGTTGGATTATACACTAACAAATTCGTCACTAGTTTTTGGTATTACACACATTGGTTTTAAGTGGGTGGACCTGGAAACATTCTCCTAAGTGACTTAACCTAGAAAGACAAATAGTGCATGTTTTCTCAAATTCATGGATTCTAGCATTTACGATTTTGGTAACAATGCTATCTGTTTACTGTCTATAGAATTTACGAACCTAGTATGTGGCCAATAGTAATGTTGCTTTTTCCAGAAAAATGATAATTAAAAATAGTGTCGCTGAAAAGAAGGAGGAGAAATTAAATCAATAATAACTCAGTGTAGTGAGGCTACAATATGGTAGAAGAGCAAATATAAAGAGGAATAATTAAGACTACAGGAGTTTTTATAATTGGAATATTACATTTACATAATTAGTGACTTATGTGGGTGGCAATATGTAATTAGATCATAGTTTTTGAAACCCTCTTTCCACTGTCTGTATTGGGGGCTACACTGTTCTTACAGAATTTAAGGGAAATAACTTCATACATTATGTTAACTCTACGCACCATATGACAAATCTTTTGAAGGAATATAAGGAACTGTACTTCTGTGAAAGCTTGATAAAATATGTAGGAGTGTAAAAACCATTTAACTGTCATCACTAATAGAAGGTATAGAGACAGGGAACGTCCCATTGTGTGTTGTGAGTATATATTTCCCTTTGTTTTGTCTTGTCTATTTTTACATTTAAAACAATTTCATTTTACTTAAAAATGCATGTTCCCTCTCCCTCCTACAACTCCCCCTCCTTTTCCCAACCAAACCCCATACACTTCTCAGAGTGGGTGAGGCCTCTCATGGGGAAATCATCAAATTCTGTCACATCATTTTGGACATGACTGGAGCCTTTCCCTCTATATCTTTATAGTGCAAGGTATCCCTCCCTAGGTAATGGTCTCCAAAAATCCAGTTCACATACTATGAATATTTGCTGGTTTCACTTCCAGCAGCTCCATAAAGTGCCCAAGCCCCCTTCCCCCCATTGTCAGCAACATTTATATGGACTATTTCAATCTTATGCAGATTCCACAGCTGTCAAGTCTGAACTCAGTGAGGTACCACATCTTCGATCCAAATGTTTCTATGTGTTTCCCAAATAGGATCATTACTCCTTTGATGATATTATTGCTCCTCCTTCTCTATAAATGGAATCCAGGTATTTTGCATAGTACTTAGCTGTGAATGTCTTCATCAGGTTACATCAGTTATTGAATATTGGCTTCATGGTGTTAACCAATGTAGTCAACAATGTAATAATATGGGAAGGTCAGTAAATGCACCCTTTTCATTATTGCCTAAATTCTTCACTTACATTTTCATTGTGGATTCCAGGGAATTTCCCTGGTACTAGATTTCTTGTTGATCCATTAATGGATCCCTCTATCAAAGTATCACATTCCTTGCTCTATCTATCTGTCATTCCCTTATCTTAACCTTTCAGATCCTTCGTGTTTTCCTCCCTCCTCCCTTTTTCCCCTCCTCACTCTCTTACTACCCTTCCCCTACAGACACGCCCAATTAGGACAGAAAATCTTGTATATTTCTTCTTCGGGGGGGGTCCACGTATTTTACTTATTGGTTGATGAATAAAGTTGTTTATGATAATGGCAAGACACAATTTAGCTTGGCAGGAATTCCAAATTAAAAGGTAGGGTGAAGGAAAACATTGTCAAGGGACACCATGTAGTCCCCAGGGAGGCAAGACATCAGTATATCACCTAGGTAAGCCAAATCCACAGATTAATATAAATGAGTTGACACAGGAAATCTTCAAGTAACGAATCTGCCGTCATTGGAGGCTGGCCCCACACTTACCAGGAGAGGTGAGTGTCTTGCCCACCACTGCAAACCCCTAAATTTTAGGCCCTAATTTCTTGGGGCAAATCACATTCCCCAACCCTGTCCACTGAAACCCCAGAGATTTGGGGCAGCCTCCACACATCCCCATGCTCACTGCTGGCTTGAGGCCCTTTGCTGCTAGATCCTAGTTGCCTCTGATCCATCATTTGCCCATCCCAACTACTATACCCAAGACACCTGGTAACAGCATTCCCATATGGTAAAACATCCAACACTGAATTTGCCACCAACAGCCCTTGGACTCTCCCCCACTAGGAGACAAGGAGCAACACAGAAGCCACAGGCCCCACCTACACCAATGTGAGGAAGGGAGATTCCCTGAATCAGAGCCTTCAATTGTATCCACTGGAGGAAGAGATATGTAAATGACAGTATAAAAATACCTTCCATAAAAGGAAGAGTAGTAGCATGACACTACCAGAGACTATGGGTTCTATACCAGCAAGACCTAAATATCCAAGTGCAAATGAAGCAGAAGAAAATGACCTTAGAATACCTCTATGAAGTTGATAAAGGCTATTAATGGGGGAAATGAGGAACTCCCTAAAAGAGATGAAGGAAACGACAAAAAAAATCAATATGTGAACAAATCCATTAAAGCAAGCAAGGAAAGACCAGGAAAAATAACAGGTGAACAAATCAATTGAACTTTTCAAGAAAAAAAATGATATAGAGGAAATAAAGAAAACATGAGCTGAGGGAATGCAGGAAATGGAAAATCTGGGTAAATGAGGAGGAACTATATATGCAAGCTTAAACAACAGAATAGAAGATATGGAAAAGATAATCTTAGAGGGGAGGATGCCTTATAGGAAATAGATTCATTGACATAAGAAAATTTTAAATCCATCAAATTCTTCACACAAAATATCCAGGGAAATCTGGAACACCATGAAAAGACCAAAAGTAAAAATAACAGTTAAAGAAGAAGGTGAAAATGTTAGCTCAAAGGCACAGAAAACATATTCTACTAAATGATAGAAGAAAACTTTCCCAACCAAAAGAAGGAAATGCCTATGATAGGACTAGAAACTTAAAGAACACAAAATAGACTACACCAAAAACAGTACCCTCTCAAATAATAATAACAAACAAAAGATCAAAAATGAATAAAGAATATTAAACCTGAAAAGAATAAAGCCCAAAAACATATAAAGGCAAACCTAACACAATTACACCTAACTTCTCAGTAGAAAGTCTTAAAGACAGATACCCTAGTTACATGTTCTACAAAGACTAGTAAAAAATTGATGCCAGCCCAAAGTACTCCAAAAAAGCCCTCTATTAGTATAGATGGAGAAAGTCACATATACCCAGACAATCCAGATTTAAGAATTAAAAACCCCAAATTCAGCCCTACAGAATGTATTTGAAGGAAAATTCCAAAGTAAATCAGTTAGCTACACTTAAAAAAAGCATACAAAATTGTTAATATCACACTTGCAAACTTCCAAAAAAAAGAGAAACTCACATACACAATACCACCATCACCACCAAAGCCAAAAATTAAAGGAATGAACAATCAATGGTCATCAATTTCTGGTTATATCCATGGTCTCAGTTTTCCCATAAAATACACAGGCTAACAGAATGTATAAATTGACAGGGTAAATCCATCGCCTGCATAGAAGAAACAAAATACAACTTCAAAGACAGATATTACCTCAGAGTAAAGGGTTGAGAAAAGATTTTCCAATCAAATGGACCTAATAAACAAGCTTGTGTAGCTACCCTAATATTGAATAAATTAGATTTCAATCTAAATTTAATCAAAGGAGATGAAGAAGGTCATTTTATATTCATCACATTAAAAATCCTTCAAAATGAAGTCTTAATTCTGAATACATATGCTCAAAACACAAAGGTAAACACTTTTGTAAAAAAAAAAAATACTAAAATTTGAGTCACACATAAAACCCCACACACTAATACTGGAAGATTTTAAAACCCCACTCTCACCACTTAACTACCAGAAAAATACTTATTAGAGAAAAAAGGAAATAAAATATGACTCAAATGTGTTTAAAAGGCTATTCATAACATTCCATGCCAATACAAAAGAATATGCCTTCTCAGAACCCCACAGAACCTTTTCTAAAAGTGACCGCATAGCAACAAAGAGATGCTCAACAGATAAAATAAAATTGGAATGACACCCTGTTTCTTATTGGATATCACTGTTTAAAGTTAGAATTCAAGAACACAATTTGAAGAATGCCTACAAACTGATGGAAATTGAACAGTGTTCATTGCGTCACCCACAGTCAAGTAAGAAGTAAAGGAAGAAATGAATAACGTTTTAGAACTCAAAGAATACAAATCTACAGCATACTGAAAATTATGGAAAACATTAAAATCAGTTCTTAGAGGAAAGTTCATAGCACTAAGAGCCTAGACAAAGGAAATGGAGAACTCCTCCCCCACTAGTAACATAACAACACATCTGAAAATCTGGAACAAAACAATCTAACTGCCCCAGGAAGAATAGATGCCAGTAAAGATATTGAGGGCTAGAATCAATAAAGTGTAATCAAAGAAAACAATACAATGTATCAATGAAACACAGAGTTGACACATTGAGAAAATCAACAACATTGACAAAACTTAATATAACCTAACCAAAAAACAGAGCAAGCTCTCACTTAGCTCACTGGTCATCAGACAATTTTACTTTGTTGCTCTGTATGCCATAATTACCTGATTGTACAGTGGGAATAGGCTTGCAATCTAATCTGCAGCCAACTCCTCTAGCCCACTGAATGTCATTGAACTTTCTTTTACCTTGTTCTGATTATGTAGTTTCTGAGTAACTTCTGAGACAGATGTTTCAAATCTCATAAAATGAACTTTGGCTTCTGTATGTGTCAAAACATTCAATTTGTAAGGAAAATGTACCACAGGAGGGATATCTCCCTAAATATAGAAGACGCACTCCTGCAGGAAGGCAAAAATGATTCATAAAAAATCTCAATAATCTAATATCTCCAAATGGTGCAAGTATTAATAGTCCCATAACTGTGCAACATCCCAATATCAAAAATAGAAATAACAGAGAAACCATTATGTGTCTCAGCTTTGTTTGATATGGTTAAGCAGCTCTGATGGCTTTATGACTTTAGCAGTTCCCATCAGATATGGCTGAACCAGCAATCTGTAAGTAAATATAGGAAATATTATTCAGGTGGTCATTTTTAGAGTAATCATCTACCATTCAATATATTGTATGAGATAAAATATTGAGGAAACAACAATTTCTTGTTTAGTTGAGTCATTTTCCAGTTCTGAAAATTATTCCAGCTTATTTTCTTGTTTGCTGACTATTTTGTTATTTATTTTCACATATTCTAAGAATAGGTAGAGTTGCCAATTGTTGTCCTTCAATTTTCTGTCTAGAAATTTTATTTGGAAGTCTTACTCAAAGATTGCTTAGTACTTAATAATCATGTTGTTTTCTTTCTTGATGAGAAATTATGAATACAATTCAATTTACACACACAAACAACTTACTTATTTGTGAATAAGCCCTATTATGCTATTGCTTTTCTGTGCATTAAGTCTCCAGTGACTATATATGTGGAGTGCTGTAAGAATGCTGAAAATATATACAGATAAAAAAGGGACCAAAAGAAAAACTGGGATCAGGTGTTCCAATCTCTCTGAATGGAAACAACAACACCCAGTAATCTCTGTGCCTGTAATACCTACATGCAAATAGATTCAAAAAGTTATTACATATATATTATCTTTAAGTGGCAGGGATATTATCTAAAGCTATGCAGGTAGGCATTCTTGGTTAAACCAGTACTTTCTGACTCTATAATATTCAACTCTTAAGGAAAAAAGCATCTGAAGAAAGTAAAATATCTGGAGAATTTTTACATAAACTATCAACAACCTCACACAAACACAGGTGGATTTGCAATGTTCATAGCTTCATTCAATGAGGGGAAGTAGTTTTCAGTTAGTTTGCATTTTTGTTGTGTATCAGTTTCTGGCCTGGGGCCTAACTCTGCCCATGTAAACAGGTGAACTTTACTCACCCACCCACTCTGGTCTTCACATAATCAAGCCTTTTCCCACACACACAGAGACCTAATGATGCAAACTGTTATAGTTTTCTTAAAGTTATTAGTTTTGTATTTTCAGGTCATGATTTTTGGTAATTTTTGTATTGTAATTCCTGAATCTTAGTACCCTACAGTAGTATAAAATGGATGTTGACCAAACCAAGTCAGCAGTAACTGAACACAAGTTATATAGTATTTATTGTTAATTGAGAAAATGGGAATAAATATTAGTTTTAAAAAATCTATATCATATTCTATAAAACTGAAAACAATAGGAATACAATGACATGTATATGAAAACTACTATCAATAAGAGTTCAATATTCTGTTTCATAACATATACAAAAATTCTGCCGTGATGTTGAAATGGATGGTTATCAGTAAATTTACCCTGGTATAACAATTCACATTTTAAATTACTAGTGCCTTCAACTATTATCAAGTTTGTCCTATGTTATTTTAATGAAAGGTTTCATTATAGAACAGAAGGACATATTGCTGATTATGTAGATAGTTTTCCAACAATACTTCTGGGAAGAGCCATTTTATTTCTTGGTATAATGATTTTAAAATGACAATGATCCTAAGGCTTCATAATGCCACTCATCTAACTGAATAAAGTTTCAACAAATGCTAAAAGTTTTCTTCAACTACTAACATTATAAAGAACCTTAATTTTGTATGATTTTTGGGAAAGTGATTCCTTATTGAGTTGGTTTCTTTCTTGAATTTTCAGATGTGCTCTAAATTTTGAGCTTCTTTAAAAACATTTAAAACACTGTACTTTGTTACATTTCTTTCCATTGGTGATGCTTTGTTGGGTTTGACTATGTGAGCACTCCATAAAACTTGCAACATTTTTAATATTGGCATGTCCTTGTATGGATTCTGTATGGTCATTAAGATTGAAGCCCCAGAAGATGTTTTCCCAAGTGCTTCACATTTATAGGCTTTCTCTAGTGTATGGATGTAGTGAGCTTTTACAGAAATGAGTAATGGGAAAAGGACATAGCATGTAACAGACACATTAAATATTATGAATTCTTCCATGTTTGTGTAGTGTTTTTAAACATGAGAAGCATAGGCACACAACTTGCCACACTTTGTATATTTTAACATTTTTTCATTAAGTATTCTTTGATGAAAAGTAAGTAGTGAGCTGTTAGTAATGACATGCTACATACATTTCAATTGCAAGGCTTCTATCCAGTATAGACTGTTTGATGAATTTTAAGTGGTGAGCCCTGTTAAAATGACTTGTCACATGCATTACACTTACATGATTTCTCTCAAGTGTGTATTGTTTGAGGATCCTAAAGTTTTGAGCTCTGCTTAAAACACTTTCCACAATCTGGGTATTATTAAGTTTTCTGTCCATTGTGTATTTTTTGATGAACTTTAAGATTTGAGCCAACAGTGAATGACTTTCCACAATCTGAACATTTGTAAGGTTTTTCTCCAGTGTGTATTCTTTGATGAACTTTAAGACTTGAGACATCATTGAATGATCTTCCACAATCTGAACATTTGTAAGGTTTCTCTCCAGTGTGTATTCTTTGATGCACTTGAAGGTGTGACCTCCGTTTAAAGAAATTTCCACAATCTGAACATTTGTAAGGTTTCTCTCCAGTGTGTATTCTTTGATGCAATTGAAGGTGTGACCTCTGTTTAAAGAACTTTCCACAATCTGAACATTTGTAAGGTTTCTCTCCAGTGTGTATTCTTTGATGAACTTTAAGACTTGAGCCATCATTGAATGACTTTCCACAATCAGAACATTTGTAAGGTTTCTCTCCAGTGTGTATTCTTTGATGAACTTTAAGACTTGAGCCATCATTGAATGACTTTCCACAATCAGAACATTTGTAAGGTTTCTCTCCAGTGTGTATTCTTTGATGAACTTTAAGACTTGAGCCATCATTGAATGACTTTCCACAATCAGAACATTTGTAAGGTTTCTCTCCAGTGTGTATTCTTTGATGAACTTTAAGACTTGAGCCATCATTGAATGACTTTCCACAATCAGAACATTTGTAAGGTTTTTCTCCAGTGTGTATTCTTTGATGAACTTTAAGTTTTGAGCCATCATTGAATGAACTTCCACAATCTGAACATTTGTAAGGTTTTTCTCCAGTGTGTATTCTTTGATGCACTTGAAGGTGTGACCTCCGTTTAAAGAAATTTCCACAATCTGAACATTTGTAAGGTTTCTCTCCAGTGTGTATTCTTTGATGCAATTGAAGGTGTGACCTCTGTTTAAAGAACTTTCCACAATCTGAACATTTGTAAGGTTTCTCTCCAGTGTGTATTCTTTGATGAACTTTAAGACTTGAGCCATCATTGAATGACTTTCCACAATCAGAACATTTGTAAGATTTCTCTCCAGTGTGTATTCTTTGATGAACTTTAAGTTTTGAGCCACCAGTGAATGACTTTCCACAATCAGAACATTTGTAATGTTTCTCTCCAGTGTGTATACTTTGATGCACTTGAAGTGTGGAGCTCTGGTTAAAGAATTTTCCAATATCTGAACATTTGTAGGGTTTCTCTTCAGCATGTCGTCTTTGATGAACTTGAAGATCTGAGCCATTTGTAAAGGAATTTCCACATTCTTTACATCTACATACTGACATCTTCCTTATGTGTAATTTTCCAGGCCTTTTATTTACTAAACATCCTGATATTACTCTCAGACAAGTATCCTGGGTATACTCTTTTGGTATCATCTCCTGAATTGGATAACAAAACAGGCCTGGAAGAAATTAAAGGGAATTATTGTCTGACTGTATGGAATCAGACAAACACAATAAAGAAACTTAGACATAACAGGACAACAACAGGTACTGTAGCAATAACATGAATCATAATGAAATGCTAAGTTTACTTGGAAATTGTATTATTATTTTGGATCAATAACACCTTTCAAAACACATAAATTATGACCTTTTGAAATTAAAAATCATTCGGGCATTGGTGGTGCATGCTTTTAATCCCAGCACTCAGGAGGCCAAGGCAGATGTATCTCTGTGATTTCAGGGACAGCCTGGCCTCAGAGAAGTGTTAGGATAGGCTCCAAAGCTATGCAGAGACACCCTGTCTCCAAAAAAAATGAAAAAAATCACATATTTATTTCCTATGGTTTATTATTATTAATAGATGATGTTATGTAGTCAAACCAAGAGAATGATTATTTAAAAGAAAGCACTAAAATCATCAGGAACAAAAACTATGCTTATAAGGAATCAAATGTTCAAACATAATGAACACTAAGAATGCTGTTTCATGAAATTGCATTTTATAATATGAAAAATTTGAAAGGGTCCACTTTCACCTCTCGTATAACCCAATACTATTTACAGACTGGAGAATACAAAATCAACTATTAGCCATTATTAAAAGTGTTCCTTTTACTTGGAAATTCCATTCATAATTTAGTCAATGACACCTTTCAAAACACATGAATTAAAAGATGTTAGAAATGAAAAAATCTCCAATAGACTTTCTGTTGTTAATTGTTATTAATAAATGTTAATATGTAGTTATTCAAAGAGAGTGACTATTAAACAGAATAAAATATAACAATCATGAAAAAGAAATATGCCTATCCATTACATAAGGCTTTATGGACGGACATGAAGAAAGTTTCAAAATATCCTCAATCACAATTATAATTCTATAGTTCTTCCATTTCTGTAGATATCTAAGAATATGTTTAATTGGCAAAAGACATACTGCATAAAATTAATATTTTCAATGTATATTGAAATTTAGAATTTCAAAATAAAATACAAGAACTTAGAATTTACATGTTAAGTTCACTAATTATTTTAAATATAAACTTAATGAAAATATAATTATATCAATTCACATCTGTATTATTGCAGTCATTTGCATTCCAAATGTTTCAATATTATGTCATTAATAATATAACCATCAATAACCATCATTTGATAATTATTATTGTGACATATACATAAATATATATATATATGTGTGTGTGTGTGTGTGTGTGTATTTTGACGTACATATATTTTTCTGAATATATTTGTATGTATATATAACTAATATACAACTACAGAATTTTAGTCCAGCTTAATTGGTAATGGTTATATCATGTCAGATCTTTTCAGGTTACATTAAGCAATAATGAATATAACCCATGTCACAGGTAATTTTCTTGCTCACATCATTCATTCGGTGTCTAAAGTTCTTTGATTAGGGATTTGACAGATAGGGACACTATCAATTGGGCAACAGAAATTCAGGATCATTCTTCACTTATGGTGGGTGGATGGTCAGTATAAAAGAACGAAGGATTCAGAGGTAAATAACACCAATGTTGTATGTTATATATTCAGTAATATATGTTAACTTGTATTAGCTTTCAATATTACATCATGTACATATGTGACACATTAAGGAAGCAATGACTTTTGTGGGTTCAATAATGAACCAAAAAATAAAAATAACTGAAACCACCCAAGAAAATGCTGCTACCAATTAATCATGCTTGTCTCTGTTCTTTTGCTGCTAAAATTCCTTTTTAAGCTTTTGTGTAGCTTACATGGAAGTTCATAACATTACTGCCAGTTTCCCAGGTCCTGCTGCTGCTTGAATAGTCATGGGAAGGCATCTGGAGAGCACAGACACTATCCCCTAGAAATCTTGAGGGCTTCAGGCCATCTCAGGAGTATGGATTCCAACTCCCAATAGAGCAGGATAGTGCAAGAGTATGGAAACTTCTCAAATGCAGCCCAGCAGCTTGACAGGGCAGGCTGCTGTGGCAAGTTTACCACTGAAGCAGAAGAACCTGAGCACCTGGCGCAATGTTACATATTTCCATGTAAACTTTACAAAAGCTTAAAAAGGAATTTTAACAGCAAAAGAACAGAGAAAAGCAAAACTTCTTGGTAGCAGCATTTTCTCAGGTGGTTTCTGTTTTGATAGAGACCAGCAGAAAATAAAGGAGTTCCTTTGAGAGGTTTCCAGACTAAGAGAATGTTGAAAAATTCAGGGCTCCTTTCAGAAACCTGGCTACCTCAGTCAGTCTACCCACTCTAGCAAGAGACTGTTATATCAGGGTCATGGGTTCATGCCCCAAGCAGGTGGCAGTGGCATTGACCACATCTCCAAGCCAGCAGCATGCTCCTTGGTTGCAGCATAGACCAAGACAGTGAGCACAGATTTCAGATCAGATGGTAAACATAGCTTTGCCATCTGAGAAAGACAGTGGCTAAGAAAGAAACTGCTTTAAGTTTGGTGGTGGTGTTTAACAGTTAAAACATTGTGTGGCCAGAAAAATGTGAAGATTTACAATAAAGACAGATTCAGATGAAGGAAAACCTCTAAAGGTTAACACTGTGTTTAAAAGAAAGAAGGAAATAGAGTAGCTGTGTGTGGTAGCATATGCCTTTAATTCCAGCACTCCAGAAGGAGAGGCAGGCAATTTCCCTGTGTGATAAAAGGAAAAACCAAAATTAAAAGAAATAGAATAATAAAAAGCTACGTGAAGATGGAAAATACACAGATTATCTGGATACTATATGCTATATTGTTGTCTTTAAACTGTTGGAGTGCCGAGAAAGAGCAAAAACTTCTAATAGATATTTGTTTATCATTGCTGCTAAATTAATTGAACTTACACATTATAAATGCTTTGACTTCAAAATTTGAGTCCAAGAACAGGCTACTTGGGAAAATATATCTTGCTTGTGTTTTCACAGAAAATGAAAAGCTGTGGATTCCTTCCAGACTAAGAAGGTTTGATCAAGCAAGACCCCATGAAGCATTGGCCCAAATGATCCTACATTTGAAATAGATGAGATGATGCAGTCATAGACCACTACAGCGAGGATTTCTGTGTTTTATCATGATACCCATTGTATGGACAACACCCCCAACCAGCAGGAAGCAGTTTGGTATGAACAACACCCAAATTCCCAAATATTGTTTATAAATGTTTGTTTTCATTTAAATGGAGTTGGTTATAAATGCTAATGATCACAGTCAGTCTCTTTTTAAAGGAACAAAAAGGTAATAGGATATGGAGATAAATACATTGGTATGGATTTCATTTATTGATACAAATTTTAGGTCAATTAATTACATAATATATAATCACCTACTATACTCACAGCCTACAATTAGTTTAGTTAGGTTTTCTAGATATACAGAGATGTATTTGAGATGGATAGATATTATTTAAAACTTTCAAAGGCCTACAGAATATATGCCATTTAAATGGTTTATGGTTTTTCTTGACACTCAGACACAACTGCTCCTGGCATACCAATTACATCAGAAAGGAGGATGGACATTGATGAAACTTGATATGGAGTTTTCCTTCAACATGGCAAGATTAGCCATTTAGGCAGGAAATTGCTCTTGCCTGGACTGATTGTTGCTGTATAAACTGCAAAAGCAGTATCCACAAAAAAGTGACTGCTGAACTTACAAAGCAAGATGAACACTCCTAAAGGGTTCCTGTTGAAATGGAGACATGTGCCAGACACACTGTGGCATATGGGCTGAAGATGGATGCCCCAACATTAGTCAGAAACTTTGGGTGACAGTCCATGATGCAAGATGTCTCTGTCAATTCTAGAGTCTATATAATATCATTCTGTCATTTTGATGGAGTTGACGACAGATAGTTATGGTTATAGTTTTCTTCAGTTATTATAAAAGATAAGTTACCCTTCTTTTTATTTAGACAGAAAAGAGGAGATAATTGGGCAAGTTCTTCTGTGTATGTGTTTATCTTATTGGTTGTTGAATAAAGTACTGTTGGCCAATGAAGAAGCAAGTTAGGCAGGACTAGGTGTCAAGGAGAATTCTGGGAAATGTAGTAAAAAGAAGTTTTGTGATACAGGCAGGAAGTGACATAGCAGGCAGACTCATATATATGCAAGGACAAGAAGGAGATCATGCTCTTGCTCTTCTTCCTTCTCTGAGCTCTGGAGCTGCTATGTGAGCCCAGGAAGAGGATATGAGCAGAAGGTGTTCTCCATAAGTTAACCCTTATGATTATGCTTGATAATTAAGACTTCGCTATCATATAAGAAATCTTAGTCAATTGGCCAGCACCATTATAAACTAATATAAGACTCTGTGTGTTATTTTGGGTACCCACGTGGCAGCAGGGCTCTGGCAGATGAAGTAGAGACTTATTGTTACACAAAACGGAGACTAGCAGTAACCTTAGAACCAGGCATAAGAATCTTCATTTAAAGTTACATGTATAAAATAAATACTATGTTCAATGAGAATACTATGATATTTCTCTGGCCTATTGTAGGGTAAGTTGTAGCCACACCTACTTAGGGGCTGGCTACAGGTGTGTCTGACCATGCCCTCACAGGCATGGTCAGAGTGACATACAGTGAGAGAGAGGTTCAGGTGGCTGGGTTTCACTTTCGGGTTCCCTTTCGGCTTGCTGTACAGACTGATGCCACAACTGCTGGATAGGTCGCTCTGTGATTAAGGCTTTTTCCTATTAAATACCCTTGTATTATCCAGAGCTGCAGACATTGAAGCCCAAACATACCACCGGGTGAGAAGAAGAGATAGAAAGATCCTACCTGGACCCACTGGGAGATGAGATGTGAAGAAGACAGAATAAGAACACACTCAACAAGAGAAAGACCAATATGACACCATCAGAATCTAGGGACTCTACACAGCAAGATCTGAAAAGCCCAAAAAATAAGATTAAGAAGAGATGGACCTTAAAAATTATCTTAGGAAGATGATAGAAACCTTTAAAGAAGAAACAAGAAAAGTACCTTAAAGAAACAGAAGAAAAACAAACAAAAATTTACAAGAAATGGAGGAAAAGACAAACCAAAAAATTCAAGAAATAAACAAACCTCTTAAAGAATCTAAAGAAAGCAAAGATAAAAATAACAAAACAAGTGAAGGAAGCACTCAAAAACAGTTCAAGGCATGAATGCTGAAATAGAAACAATTAAGAAAACACAGAATGAGGGGATGCTGGAAGTAGATAGTCTGGGAAAATGACCAGGAACTAAGGATGTGAGTATAACCAACAGAATACAAGAGATGGAAGAGAGAATCTCAGTTGTTGAAGACTCGCTGGAAGATATACAGTCATCGACCAAAGAAAACCTCAAGTTTAACAAATCGCTAACACAAAATATCCAGGAAATATGGGACACTGTGAAAAGGCAGAAACTAAGAATAATAGCTACAGAAGAAGGTGAAGAAATACAGTTCAAAGGTACAGAAAACATATTCAACAAAATCATAGAAGAAAACTTCCCCAAACTAGAGAAGGATGTGCTTATGAAAGTTCAATAAGTTTACAGGACAGCAAACAGACTGGACCACAAAAAGAAGTCCCCTTGACACATAATACTCAAAACATCAAAACTACAGAAAAAAGAGAAAATATTAAGAACAGCAAAGGCAAAAGGCCTCGTAACATATAAGGCAGATCTATCAGAATCACACCCGACTTCTAAATGGAAACTGGGCTTATCAGACCACCATGTTCTAAAATAGAATAAAATAGAATCAAACACAAAATTGCAAAAAGCCTACCAACTCATGGAAAATGAACAACCTGCAATTACACCATTTCTGGGTCAATGAATAAATAAAGAAATAAATTAAAGACTTCCTAGAATTCAATGAAAATGAAGACACAAAATAGCCAAACTTATGGGACACTTTGAAAGTAGTACTAAGATTAAAGTTTATAGCTCTGAGTGCTCACATGAAGAAACTAAAGAATAGTGACATGAGTGTCTTGACAATGAAACTGAAGCTCTAGAACAAATGGAAGCAAATTTAGCTGGGAAGAGTAGATGCCAGAAAAATAATCAAACTCAGGGTAGAAAGCAATAAAGTCAAAACAAAGAAAATAATTCAAAGAATCAATGTAACGAAGAGAGAGCCTTCATCCACCAGCTGATGGAAGTAGAAGCAAATACCCTCAGCTACATAGGGAAGTGAACTGGAATCCAATTGCAGAGAAGGAGGAGGTATAAGCAAAGTGGTCAAGACCAGGCTGGCAAAACACACAGAAACAGCTGACCTGAACAAGGGGGTGCTTTTGGCCCCCAGATTGATCTCTGGGAAAGCAGCATGGAACTGATCCAGACCCCATGAATGTGGGTGTCAGTGAGGATGCCTCAGAAATATATGGGGTCTCTTGTAGTAGACCAGTAATTATCGATTTCACAGGAATGGAATTTGGGAGCCCATTTTAGATAGAGGCATAGTTTTGCAGCCTAGATACATGGGTGAGTGCCTAGGCCCAATTCCAAAGGATTTCACAGCCCCCAATTGAAGGCCTCACTCTCCCTGGCAAGCAGAAATGGTATGGGATTGGTAGGGTGTTAGTGGGGGGAAAAGATAGAGAGGAGGGAGAGGGAATTGGTATTAACATTAAAACAATCTTGTTTCTAATTTAAATAAAAAATGGAGAAAAAATAAAAAATAAAATGAAGGTGAAGATATCCTGCTCAAATCTACAGAAAACATATTCAACTAAATCATAGAAGAAAACTTTCCCATAACAATGAAATACCTATAACAAGTAAATAGCTTACAGAGCAAAAACCAGGACCCTCCCAAATAATAATCAAAAACAAATCATAAAAAATGAATAAATATTATTAAAATCTGCAAAGGAAAAATTCCAAGAAACATATAAAAGAAGACATTTCACAATTACACCTGACTTCTTTGTAGAAACTCTGAAACCTAGAGGTCCTAGATACATGTTCATCAAAGACTAATACAAAATGGATGCAAGCATAGACTACTCCAACAAAGCTCTGAATTAGTATAGATGGAGAAAATCAGATATTCCATGAAATAAAGAGATTAAAAAAATACATTCCCAAATCCAGCCTTGTGGAAACTTTTGGAAAGGAAAATTCCAACCTAAGGATGCTAGCTACACTCATAAAACATACATAATTGATAATATCACATTGTGAAAATTCCAAAAAATCAAAACACATACACAAAATAAATCACCACCACCAAATCCAAAAATAACAGGAATAAACAATCAATAGTTATCAATATCTAATAATATCCATGGTCTCAGTTTGCAAATAAAAGCCACAGCATAACAGAATTATAAAGACATAGAGTACATCCATCTCCTGCATATAAGAAACACAATTCAACTTCAAAGAAAACCTTATCTCAGAGAAAATGGTTGGAAAAAGATTTTCCAATCAAATGGACCTAACACTGAATAAATTAGACATCCAACTAAATTTAATCAAAAGAGATGAAGAAGGTCATTCCATATTCATCACAGGAGAAATCCAACAAGATGAAGTCTTAATTCTGAACATATATGTCCCTAATACAAAGGTACATACATTTTTAAAAGAAACATTACTAAAACTTAAGTCACACATAAAACCCCACATAATAGTAGTGTAAGAGTTTAACACCACACTCTCACCTCTGAACCACACTACAAGACAAATAAATCTTACCAGAGAAATAAAGGAACTTTGATATGAGTCATTGTTGTTTAACACATATCTACAAAACCTTCCATCCCAATACAAAAGAACATACTGTCTTCTCAGCATCCAATGGAACCTACTCTTAAAATGACCACATTGTCAGCAACAAAGCAAACCTGAAAAGATAAAATAAAATTGGAATAAAACCCTGCATCTTATTGGATCTTCATTGTATAAAGTTAGAATTCAACAAGAACACAATTTGAAAAATTCCTACAAACTGATAGAAATTGAAGAGTGTTTATTTGCATCACCCATGGTCAAGGAGGAAATAAAGAAAGAAATGAACAACTTTCTAGAACTCAATGAAAACTAATTCACAGCATAATGAAACTTGTGGAATACATTGAGATCAGTACTAAGAGGAAATTTCATAGTACTAATTGCCCATATAAAGGAAATTGATAACTCCCACTTAGAAAAGTAAGTGGAAAGTACCCTTGAAGGAATTGATACAGCAGACCACTTCCTTAATGTAGCACACACACTGAGATCAACAATTAATAAATGGGACATCTTGAACCTGAGAAACTTCTGTTAGGCAAACAACACAGTGAGTCAACAAGACCAATTAGCAGCCCAGAGAACTGGAAAAGATCTTTACCATCGAAACATTTGACAAAGGGCTGATTTCCAAAATATAAAAAGAACTCAAGAATCTAGTCACCACAACACCAAATTATACAATTAAAAAGCAGGGTACAGGACTAAATAGATAATTCTCAATAGAGAAATCTAAAATGGCCAAAAGGCACTCAAAGAATTGCACAGAATCCTTAGCTATCGGGGATATGCAAATCAAAACAACTCTGAGATAACATTTTATACCTGTGATATTGGTCAAAAATAAAACATGCTAATGAAAGCTTATGTGGAGAGGATGTGGAGTAAGGGGAACATTCCTCCATTGCTGGTGGGAGTGCAACCTTGTACAGCCACTTTGGAAATCAGTATGGCATTTAATCAGAAAATTCAGAACTGATGTACTTCAAGACCAGCAATACAAATCTTGGGCATATGCCAAAACATATACACTCACACGACAAGGACATTTGTTCACCTATGTTCATACCAGCATAATCTGCAATAGCAAGAACCAGGAAGGAAAGTAGATGTTCCTCAATTGAAGAATTCATAAAAGAAATGTGATACATATACACAATGTTTAAAAACATGACATCTAGAAAATCCCAGACAAATGGATGAAAATAGGTGAAACGATACTGCATGTGGTAACCTAGGCATAGAATAACAACCAGGATATGTCCTCTCTCAAGCGTAGATATTAGACATATTGCAAAGGATTAACAGCTTACAATCCAAAACCCAAGAAGCTAGGAAATGAGAGGGACCATAGGAGACAAATGAGAACACGAGAGAAGGTGAAATAGACAAATATCTGACTACTGAGCTTGGGAGGATGGGGTTTGGAGACAGGAGGGAGAGGAGTGGATAAGGGGGGACAGGACAATATGAGGGATCAGGAAGGTCATGTTGGTGGAAAGATAGAGAAGGAGAGCAATGAATGTGATAGCGTGATAGGAGGAGACATTATGGGGTTAATAAGAAATAAGCACTAGGGAAATTCCTCAGAAATCCACACGGATCACACCATATAAGAATCTAAACAATATTTTAAAGACTACCATAAATATTCTTCCCCTATAATGAGATTGATGACTAACCTAAATGTCATCACAGAGCCTTCATACAGTAGCTGATGTAAGCAGAAACATAGATTCACAGCTTAGCACTGAGATGAACTCCTGAAATCCATTCATAGAGAGGGAGGAAAGATAAGCAAAGAGGTCAAGATCATGTTGGGTAACCCCACAGAAAGAGCTGACGTGAGCAAAAGGCAGTTTACAAACTGTGACTGTCAGCTGGGGAATCCGCATAAGACCTAACTAGGTCCCTGAGAGTGATTGTCTATTGCAGGCCTTGGGCAGTATATGGACATCTGGCAGTAGAACCCGTACTTATCCCTACTGCATGAACTGGCATTAGGGAGCCCATTCCTTATGATGGATACCTTGCTCAGCCTAGATGCTGAGGGAGGCTCAGTTCTGCCCCCAATGATGAGACAGCATTGATGATTCCTCATGACAGGCCTCATCTTCTCTGAGGAGTATTTGGCAGAGCATAGGAAGGGAAGAGGTTGGGGTAGTAGGAGAATGAAAGGATGAGGGAGATAAGATTGGTATGTAAAATAAAATAATTTTAATTGAGATAAAAAGTGAGAAAAAATAAGAATAGATTAATTTATTACACAGAATTAGCCAATAAGAATCCTAAATTCTAGACCAAACATTTACCAATAGAGATTAAGCCTGAGTTTGGTTAATTTGAAACAGATGGGGGCCAAGAAGGCAGAGAGAAACACCTATAGTAAGACCAAGGCCAAGACATAGAATGTCTCCCTTCACAGTTGGTACACAGTTGGTCTGGAGGGATAGCTCAGACTTTAAAGTCTAGGCTCACAAACACAACTACAATTGGTAGCAAACATTTAACAAGAATTTCCACATGAAGCCTAAAAAACAGCTTCTAATTTGACACAAATTTTCAGATAGATTCTGTTGCTGGTGGTGGTAAGACACATGGCTGCTTTACGAAATGGTTTCTTCCAGCTGTGGCATTCAGACTTGAGCAGAGCATGGCAGATTCCCTCCACAGTGCACAGAGATATATCCAAGACAAGCAGTGTGTTACATGACAGGCAAAAAATATTTACAGGCAGCATGACATATACTGCTTTCCAGAGCAGTATGTGTACCTTTGATATTTGGAAAGGCAGAAAGATGTGGAGCCATTGTGCAGGGTCACCACAACCATGGCTTTCCTTTAAAAACATTCCTGGTCTGAGAAAAGGATTGTGGACACACAATAAGGACAGATTCAAACAAAAATTCTTTAAATGGGACCCAGTTTGTTTAAAACATGTACACAAACTAGAGGGAGAGAAAAATAGTTTTTTTTTTCTGAGACAGGGTTTCTCTGTGTAGCTTTGGAGCCTGTCCAGGCACTTTTGAGACCAGGCTGGCCTCAAACTCACAGAGATCCACCAGCCTCTGCCTCCCCAGTGCTGGGATTATAGGCTTGTGCCACCAATGCCTGGCTGGAAGGAGGGAAAAATAGTAAAGGTCATAGATTAAAGAAGTAATTTAAGATAATAAAATATGGTACCTAAAGAGGAAATAGAGAAATAAAAGCCACATAAACATGGAATATACACAGAGAGTCTGGAATCTGTACATTATTGTATTTGCTATAGAGTTTTTGGCTAGAGAGACATTTGATTATGAGGAATTCTTTGCTAAACCAAATATATATTTTAATGTATGTTGACATCAAAATTTGACTTTAAGGATATTTACTTTTGTAAATGAGGTTCCACTATAGTTTGCACAGAGAATAGGGACCTATTGATTCATTCCTGGATATTGATTGATGAAGCAAGTCCATCTGAAACAATGTGACCCAACATCCAAAACAAATGAAGTCATGCAGCCTCTTAGACATCTACAGCCCAGATTTGGCCATGAATCTGTGTTTTCTCAGGATTCCCATGGGAATGATAATGCCCCCAAAAAGCAGGTAGCAGTTTGGAGAGAACTTTCCCCAAATTCCCAAGTGTTGTTTATCAATGTTTGTTTTCCTTTAAATGATGATCATTGTAAATAGATGTTGAATACAGTCAATCTCTTTCAAAGAAAATCAGTGATAAATATTATTTAGAAATGAATACTTTATATTGATGCGGATTTTGGTTTATTGATACAAATTTATGATCATTTTGTTATATGTATATTTATACTCTTGTTTAAGTGATTGTGTTCATACAACTCTATCAAAATGTAATGAATCATTAAGAAATTCAGATTATAGCTAGTCATCTATAAAAGTCAGAATGTATAGATGTTAGTTTACTAGATTACAAAAATATATTTCACATAGATACATATTCTTCAAAAACTTTCAAAGACCTATATAATATGGCATTTAAAATTATATATTACCCTAGGACTTTTAATAACAGAGACAACTGCTCCTGGCCTCAATATTTATGTCAGAGAGGATGATGAGCATCATACAACCTCCTTTGGTGTTTACCTTCCTGTGGCAGAGACAGCCATTTGGACTAGAAACTGCTCCTGCCTTTACTACCTGACTGTACACTGTGAAAAACAGATATGTGGGAACCACAGAAAACTGACTGCTAAATATGTATCCAAGGAATCGGATGGTCCTTTAGGGTTGTTGCTTCACACAGAAAACTGCCAAAATTCTACAGAACATAAAAGAAAGCAACTGATGAATTTTGCCAGTGCAAAGATGAAAAGGAACTTCAACTTTCTTGTTTCATTGAGAAGTCTGGTAAAAACTCTGCCTATAGGGTGAACGTGGATTCCCCAATGTTACAGAGGAACTTTGAGTGGCTGCCCAGGCTGCAAGATGTCTCTGTCAATTCTAGAGTTTAAAAGTTACTTATAACACACTCTCTGTTTACTTAAGTAATATTATATACTTCTGTCTTTAATTGAGTTGAGTTGAAGACTGATAGTTATAGAGTTTTCCTTAGATATAATAAAAGATAGATTATACATATAATTTTAGACTCACAAAGGAAGGATAGATGATAAACAAATTACTTTAATTTTTGTCCAGTATAAATGAACAAAATATTATAACTATAATTATTACTTTATAACATAACTATTCTATGTTAAATTTAAAACCTTCCTTTTTATTTAGACAGAAAAGAAAAGATGATGGGCTAATTCTTTCGTCATTATGTGAATATATATATATATATATATATATATATATATATGAATAACATTCTTTTGGATAATAGATGGGCAGAATTTAGCTAGGTGGGAATTCCAAACAAAGAGGTAGGGAGAAGAGAGACAGAGTAAAGATATTCCATTTAGCTGCCAGATAGGCAGGACATCAGGGCATTACCTATGAAAGGCACAGCTACAGATGAGTACAAATGGGTTAATTTATAAGAACTCTATCAAATAAAAGGCCTAAGTCCTTGGCCAAAAATTATAAATAGATATTAACCTTCAGAGTGTCTATTTCATAAGTGACTATATGGATATACATGCTCGAGAAAAAAAAGTCTGGAAAGACCAAGACAAGATGGAGAAACAATTTCCTCTACTGTGTAGACAATACCCAAACTTAAAATCGTGTGCCAACAAATAAAATCTCTGATTAAAGAACTGTATAAATTATTTTCTGTTAATACACCACAACCATAGAGGGTATTGCACTTGTAATTATTTACTATCAAGAACCTAATGATGATGCCAGAATACTGAAAAGATGTTTTGGAGTGATATGAAACTTGTGTTCAACTGGACACTTCAATCCAATTAAAATATATTCATAGTACTTAAAAATACTATATGCTACACAAGGAGAGTACATTCATCAAATTTTCAAGTTACAGACCATGTGACCACATATTTTGATTGGCCTAGAAGATACGAACAAATTGCCAGGGATTTGCTAGCAATAACTAATGAGTTTTTGACGTTCTTTCTGCCAACTCTATTGTTGGAACACATATATGACACTGTTATAAGAGCCACAAATCTGATGTCAAACTGGCCATGATCTCTAGATAAAAAATATTTTTATTCCATTAAAGGCTTATGGTGTTAATCTAATAGTACAGAGTTATACACACAAATTCATGCCTCATTCATTCTTCTCTAGATGCTTAATATTGAGATTATGGAAAATTAAGGCCTATGCGGAATTCTTTTTTATTAATGTTCCCACCATGGTGCAGGCACCTATAAATAAATAGAGTAATTGGATTCAGAGAAATCAATAAGGATAGAAACTGTAAATAACTCTAGTGAAGCAGAACATAACAAACAGTATAGGACCAATGAAGTCACAATCACCAAGTTTGTGAGAGCAAGGCCAAAACCAACAAAAGGTCAAGACAACCCTAATCTCAGCTTGTTCAATGAAAGTAGATCCAACGTCATAAATCTATGACAAGAACATGTGTGTTCCCTAGCTTCCAGGAGTAGGAATATCTTTTTTTTCAGTTGCCTAACCCTAGGGTATAGCATTCATATTCAAAGTCTTCTATTCCAAAACATGTTGCCAGCCCAAATCTTGCTATATTTTTGTGCATTTTTGATAGAATAAAATAGGTTTGGGAATCAGGACATGGGATTATGGTAGTAAAGCAAAGATACAAAAGAAGGTAAAAGAAATAAAACAAACTTACCCAGATTTATTGTAAAAATGTTAAAAAAAATATATAGAAAAACACTAGAAAAAGTTATCTATTTATCACTGACATGTCAATAAAGTTCAGAAATATATTGGAACATAAAACCAAAAATACATTGCCAAATTGCTATTTGTATACTAAATTTTATCTAATCAATATTCTGATTAGAATGAAGAAAAACCATTTAAAATCTTCTGTGTGCTGAATGCTAGTACACAATTCTAAAAGAAATACTTGAACAGCACTTCTAGTAAGGAGCAGGACTATTCCCACTGTAGTCGTTTTCTGCTCCTTGTTTTAAATTCCACACATGTACCATTGTTTCCTTTCAACTTACCCTGTTCCAGGCATTCTCCTTCCTCTATATTCACCATCCAAGGTTCTTTGTTTTGTTCAAGACAAGAGACTAGCTCTGGTTTTGACTCAGAAAGGCCTATGAATTAGAAAACACAAGTGATAATTTATTTACATAATGGGTAAAAGAGTTGAGTTGTAACATGGGCTTGTACTCGGTGAACATAATAAACATGAGAGAATCATGAGTGAAGTCTTATTAGTACATATTTGACAGGTGTTGTAAACTTTTTGCGGGGAGTGGGGGGTGGGGAGAGTTGGGTGTTTCCAGACAGGGTTTCTCTGTGGCTTTGGAGCCGCTCCTGAACAAGCACTTGTAGTCAAGGCTGGTCTTGAACTCTAAGAGATCTGCCTGCTTCTCCCTCCCAAGTGCTGGGATTAAAGGCATGAGCCAACACCACCTGGCTGGTGTTGTAAACTTTTCAGAAATTGTTTTTAATTTTTAAACATTCAAGTTCTGTTCCACTATACAATAACAAAAATACCTGTTAGATTCAAACTGCATTCATACATTAGTGCTAATAAATTAATAAAAATCCTACCATATGTGAATGAGTTAATTGTTAAGCTAAATTAAAAGATCATTTAAATTGATATAAGAAAATTTGCAGGAAACATTACACTCACCCATAACTAGGAATAATTGGGAACTGCGATTCATTCATAGAAAATAATTCAAAATACTAATAAAAGGTGTTACATATTCCTAGGGCTAACCAGCAATCAGAAAATTATTTATTCTCACCTACAGAAACCAGGTTGCTGTAATTCTCCAACATGACATCTTTGTACAAATCCTTCTGAGAAGTATTCAGGTATTTCCATTCCTCCTTGGAGAAATTGATGGCCAAGTCCTTGAAAGTCAACAGACTCTGAAATGAAAACTGTTTCACTTTGTGATAATGCTTTGAGATGTTATTTTCCCCAAAGGAAAGATTATTTAACTAAAGAAATTGCTGTGTTATCAGTAACGAATCTGCAAATTTCAAATGTTATGTGTTAAAAGGGAAGTTGTTGTGACATTTTAACAGAGAACAAGTGACCAACGTCTAAAATATTCATAAAATTTGAGTTTTCTCTTAGTTGTAAATATTGTCAGAATTTGTCCTCAGTAGGAATTTAGTATTAAAATTCATCTCTAATATCAGAAATGTTATAAATCTTGCAGGGCATGCATTGATGTAGCTAAGTCATATTAGAAAATAAGAGGCAGGGTAGAGTGAAAAGCAGGATAGAGCATAAAAATGAAAGTGATAATAATGAATTTCTACTGAAAATAACATAAAACATGAAAAGAGACTATACACAATGAGGAGCTACAGTGAATGATGAGCTCTGCAAATGATGCATTTCTCTGTGAACTCTCAACCTATCACATCCTCGTGCATACATTTACCTGAGAACAAGCCATCTGTCAGTCCCCTTCTTTATGGATCCTTTCAAGAAGCATATTCTAAAGTTTTACCTTCCCGATACTATTTTGTGTGTAAGTCAAAAGCACCTTCATACGATTCTACCACACTCAGAGACTGGAAGACAGCTTAAAAATAGCGTCAATTCCTGAGTAGATCCACAACAGAGATGCAAAAACAATGAATTTTTCAGAGTAACCAAGATTTAGTTTTTCCTTTCCTGCATTTGGAGAATCTATTATTCCAGCAGATGGTCATTATCGCTACCACCTGTGTTTGTGACGTCAGTGCCCTGCTTTATACTTAGCACAGGAATTTTATATTGAGTCTGATCATTAATTAAAACAAAACTGACAACTGTATTTGAAATAGTGGACAGAACCTAAAGGGTAGCCACTCCTGAAATCTTTTCTCACACTGGGTAAGTTATATACTTCCTACAGCCATGGTACAGCGGGAATTGATGCCTCATCAATGTCTCCAAAAAAAGCATTCCCCCTGGGCATTGGTGGCACAAGCCTTTAATCCTAGCACTTGGGAGACAGGGGCAGGCGGATCTCTGTGAGTTCGAGGCAAGCCTGGTCTCCAGAGCAAGTGCCAGGATAGGCTCCAAAGCTACTCAGAGAAACCCTGTCTCAAAAAAACAAACAAACAAAAAAAAGCATTCCCTTTGGTTTCCATATTCCAATAAAAAATCTCATTATTTCACATTTTTGCAGTTATATAAATGATTCCATAGTCTCTCAAGTTTATTTTGAACAGCAAAAATGCCTCTTTGGGATTCACTGGCTAATGCCATGTCTACTCAAAGCTAAATATGACATTGCTGCACCCAATTTAACACGTTTTGTTGTTATCAAAGACACTTCTATTCCAAAAACCTAAGTTTCTCATTTTGAACTTTTGATTGTTCGCAAATCCACTTAAGAATGAGAGCACTCTTTGCCAGCCAGCTCTCCACTGGTTCATTTGATTCAAAATATGCTATATGAACATATTATGTGAAATTGCATTGAGTTGCAAATGTATCCTATATTGACTATCTTGATTCTTTAAGGAATTATATAGTAATAATACAAATTTCAATTTAATATGGAATATTTTATATTATCTACTATTATCTTGCCATTTTTTCTAGGTAGGATGATATGCAGAGATTATTGATTCCTGCAATAGATACGAGGATGCAGAAAAGCCAAGTAATAATTGAGTGTTCAAGTGTTTCCATTTATTGTTAAATTAGAACAGTCTAGGTTGGTAACAGTCTTGTCTTTGAAAAATATGCAAATTGAACCTAACCCAAGTACATTCTGACCTTGAGTACAAAATAACAGATGAAGTAGATGTATAGTAGGTGTTCAGCTCATAAAGTTAGAATGTTCTAAGATCTATGGGATTGTTAAGGAGAATTGCTTCCACAAATATAGAAAGAAACAAATTCTGTATCTAAAAACACCATATCTTGTCACCATAAAGACAGATGGAAATGATTTAATAAACAAACATACCAATGACTAGAATGTGGCGAATATGCTATTGTTTAAATGAATGTGTTTCCATATTCTCACACATGATTTCTCTATGTACTTACATATATCTGTGTTACATGCTAATCTATAAATGAAATCATTCTATTTTTTTATAATGGGTTACTAACTATATAATAAAGATCCTGGTTTGGAGACAATATTAACCATAGTCTATTGTGTAATATGAAAAAAATAAATCTCAGAGATTGATATTTTGGTTCAAGCTTCAAGTTGAATATCAGAAAAGCAGCTGGTCACAACTTCTTGCCTTTACCTCAGGCTGAATGGGTTCATACTGTCTCTACTAGCTCTAAAAAGCATTAGACTATAACAGTTCTTCAGCATGGCTAGAAAATAGATTCCTCTCTGAGACCTTGATTCTGTCTTATATACTGCCTAATGTTGGGTTTAAAGGTGTGAGCTATAATTCTATTTTAGATAGATTTATTCTTCTATAGATCTGGCTGTTCTTGGACTCATACAGATATGTCTCTCTTAATCCTGAGTCTATAGTTAAAGTTGTGTACCACAACATCCTAGCTTCTACCTGCTGGGAATAAAGTTGTGGTCCTTTTTTACCTGCCTTGTGCCTGGCAAGCTTTAATAAATGCAAAACAATATACCACCACACTAAAGTTTTTGAACCCTTGATTCCCAAATAAGATACTTTTAGATAAAAAAGTATGGTGTTCCAGGAGTAGCTATGGAGTTTTAGCTATGGAGAGTTCTACATGTAGACTTTGAAATTTCAGATGCCCTCAGCCTCAGTATATATTTCTCATTACATGCTTCCTATGAATCAAGGTCTCCATTAAGGAACACATCTGAAACTTGACTGTTATAGTAGCTTTCCTTAGTCATGGAAGAAAATTCCATAATGCCATTCTTCTATCCATGAGTGTAAATCCATGACTGCCAAATATTCTTCTTACTAGCACTAAAACTTAGCCTTCTCTTTCAATTACATCCTCACCAGATTTCTCTTTTCCAAGGTTTCCTTCAATGACAAATCTTGGCTAAATGTCATTTACACTGTACATTGGACTGATATCAAACTCAGAGTTCCACCTGCCTAGGCTTCTATACACCACCATGCCAAACTCTAAGTTTTCTTTAATATGTTTTCAAAAGTTGGAAACTACTTTGTGTGATCTTGCCCTGAGGTTACCATACCCTGGATTCCACCTCATTTATTGAACCCAGGACTTAGTTCATTTCTAGTTGTTCTTGCTACTTTTCTGCTCAAAATATACATTTTATATTTATTTTGTTGAACTGGCTCCTTTATCTTGTAAATCTTTGTAGGTATGAACAATAGATAATAAATAACAGATTTTATATAGGCTGTTATTAGATTTCCTTTGATTATGGAATTAATCCTAAATTCTTCAATTTAGTCTCAGACAAACTCATTAGGCAAGGGAAAATCCTTCCACATTCTGGACAAAAATATCACAAGCCTGGTGTCTGTGCCACATCCTAAAATTTCCCTTGAAGCTTCTTGAACAGGGCCCCAGAGTTCAAATCTTCCAGTTTCATACTAGTATGGTTGATTTAGTAACATTTAAAGCATCCCACTGTTTCCCTAAGCCAAATTATCAAAAGTCCCAAATTACCAAAATTCCTCCAAATAAAAACATGGTCATGTCTACTAAATTAATATTATGGTTGCTAGTACCTTCTTCAGTCTTATAGTTACTATTGCTGTGAGATGCTGCCATGACCACTGCAAGTCTTATAAAGGAAGTTGTTTAATTGGGTGGGTTACAACTTGAGAAGGCAATAGGAAGTAAAGTGAGACAGGGATTGGAATGAATATATATGTAACAACAAACCCATGTCCAACTGATAAACTTCCTCAAATAAGGCCATACCTATTCCACCAAAGCAGTATTTCATAATACTGCCAATCCATTTGCAAATCATTTTATTTGAAACTAACCTACCTCCCTGAAGAAGCCTACAACATAGAATAATGTGCTCAATGGTAATATAGTGAACAGACTTTCATAGTTTTATGCACTTTCAAACTGAAATTCTGGCCCACTTCACAAAGTAGTTCTGATGATGGAAACCACTCAATGGCCCTTGTCCTCAGTGGAGTAGATCCTGTTCCTTAAGGAGGCACCTAATTCTTTTATTCTGATGAAAGGACACAATATTAAACAGCTACATAAAAAGAAATATTTCCATTCATAACTCATTGGCAAAATATATTCTCCAGTTATTTAGGGAGAATAAATAAAAGACAAATTACATGGATGGATATTTATCAATATTTGAATTGTTAAATTCCAAAATTATGGATGCAGAACCACCCTCTTTCACTACCCATTGAGATATACAACTTAAAACCAGGATTTTCTTCCTTTCCACCACAGTAATAATGGTAGTCATTAAAGAAAAACAAAAGATGGAGGGTTTGGTGGCACATGCCTTTAATCCCAGCACTCAGGACAGATAAGAGGACAGATAAGAGGACAGAATCCATCTTTCTACTGCATACAAGAAACACACCTCAAATTCAAAGACAGACTTTACCTCAGAGTAAAGGGTATTGAAAAGCTTTTCCATCAAATGGATACAAGTAACAACAGGGATAGTGATTTTTCATCCAACAACATAGATTTTAAACTCAAATCAATCAAAAGAGATGAAGCAGGTCACTTCCTACTCATCACAGGAGAAATCCATCAAGATGAAGTTTCAAATCTGAAAATCTATGCCCCACATACAAAGCCATCCACATTTGTAGAAGAAACATTACTAAAACTCAAATAACAAATAAAACTTCACACACTTATAGGGGCAAACTTCAACATGTTACTCTCTCCACTAAACAGGACAATGAATCAGAAACTTGACAAAGAAACAAAGGAATATATGAAAGTTATGGACCATTTGGTTTTAACAGACATCTATAGAACATTCCATTCAAAAACAATAGAATATACCTTCTTCTCTGCGTCACATGGAACCCTCTCTAAAATTGACCACATACTTGGCAACATGGAAAACCTTATCAGATTCAATAAAATTAAAATTACTCCCTGTATCTTATCAGGCCACCATGCTTTAATGTTAGAATTCAACAACACCACAAATTGCAGAAAAACTATAAACTCATCGAAATTGAATGATGCCTTGAATTACACCATTACTGGGTCAAGAAAGAAATAGAGAAAAAAATTAAAGAATTCCTAGAATTCAATGAACATGAAGACACAACATACCAAACTCATGGGACACTTTCTAAGGGGTACTAAGAAGAAATTTCATTGTGTTAAGTGCCCACATGAAGAAACTGGAGAATAGTCATATAAGACAATTAACAGCACAAGTGAAAGCTCTAGAAAACAAAGATGGCATTACAAACTGACAAGTAGACTCCAAGCAATAATCAAATTGAAGGCTGAAGTCAATAAATTAAAAACTAGGAAAACAATCCAAAGAATCATTGTAAGGAAGAGATGGTTCTTTGAGAAAATCAACAAGATAGACAAACCATTATCCAAACTGACCAGACAGCAGAGAGTAAATATGCAAAAGTAATAAAATTAGAAAGGAAAAGTGGGACATAACAACAGACACTGAATAAATCCAAAATATCATCAGGTCACACGTTGAAAAACTAAATTTATCAAAATTCGAAAATCTAAAGGAAATGGACCACTTTCTTAATAGCTTTCACTTACAAAAACTGAATCAAGATCAGATCAGCAATTCAAATAGACCTATAACATCTAACAAAATAGAAGAAGTCATCACAAGTCTCCCAAACCAAAAAACCCCAGTGCCAGATGGCTTCAGTGATGAATTCTACCAGAAATTCAAGGAACATCTAACACAATTTCTCCTGGAAGTATTTATTCCACACAATAGAAGCAGAGGAGTCATTGCCAAACTCTTTGTAATGCTTCAATAACCTTGGTAACCAAGCCACACAAGGACAGAACTGAGAACAACATTTACCCAAAAGTATCCCTCATGAACATTGATGCAACAATCCTCAATTAAATACAGGCAAATTGAATCCAAGACCAAATCAGAGAAATCATCCCCCATGATCAAGTCGGCTTTATCCAAATGATGCAAGGATGTTTCTACATATGAAAATACATCAATGTAATCAACCATTGATATGGACTGAGAGAGAAAAACCATATGATCATGTCACTAGATGCTGAAAAAGCATTTGACACAATTTAACACCCCTTCATGATAAAGAACATGGAGAAAACAGGGATAACAGGAATATACATAAACATAATGAAAACAATATACAGGATGCCAATAGTCAACATCAAAATAAATGGAGAGAAACTCAATGTGACTCCCCTAAAATCAGGAACAAGACAAGGCTGTGCAAAATACCTCTTCAGTATTTTCTTGAAGTTCCAGCTAGAGCAATAAGAAAACAAAAGCAGGTCAAGGGGATACAAATTGGAAAGGCAGAAGTCAAACGTTCATTATTTGCAGATGGTATGATATTCTACATAAGTGACCTGAAAAACTCTACCAGGGAACTCCTACAGCTGATAAACACCTTCAGCAAAGTGGCAGGATACAAGATTAACTAAAAAAATCAGTAGCCCTAATACATACAGATGATAAATGCACTGAGAAAGAAATATGAGAAACATCCCCCTTTACAATTGCCACAAACAACATATAATACCTTGGGGTAATGCTACCCAAAAAAGCAAAAGACCTGTATCATAAGAATTTTGAGTCTAAAGACAGAAATTAAAGAAGATACCAGGAAATGGAAGTATCTCCCATGTTTTTGTTTAGATAGGATCTACATAATAAAAATGGCGATCTTGCTAAAAGCAGTCTACAAATTCAATGCAATCCTCATCCAAATCACAGCACAGTTTTTAACAGACCTTGAAAGAACAATTTTCACTATAAATGGAAAAACAAAATACCCATGATAGGCAAAACAAGCATTTACAATAAAAGAACTTCCCAAGGCATTAGCATCCCTGACTTCATGCTCCATTAAAAGGCTAGAGTCCTGAAAACAGCTTGTTATAGGCACAAAAAAAGACAGGCAGACCAATGGAATCAAGTTGAAAACCCTGATATTAATGAACACACCTACAAACACCTGATTTTTGACAAAGAAGCTAAAGGTATACATTAGGATAAAGAAAGCATCTTTAACAATTCACGCTGTCATACCGGGTTGCTGGCATATAGAACAATGCAGAGAGATCCATGTCTATCACCATGCACAAAACTTAAGTCCAAATGGATCAAAGACCTCAATATAAATCCAGACACACTGATCCTATTACAAAAGAACCTGGGAAATTCCCTTCAACGAATTGTTACAGGAGACTGCTTCATGAACATTTCACAAGTTGCACAGACACTGAGAATGACAACTACTAAATGGTACCTCCTGAAATGAAGAAGCTCATGTAAGGCAAAGGACACATTCAGCAAGACAAATTGGCAGCCAACAGAATGGGAAAAGATAGTCACCATCCCCACATCCACAATAGGGATGATCTGCAAAATTTACAAAGAACTCCAAAAGCTAATCTCCAAAACACCAAATAATCCAATTAAAAAGTGGGGTACAGAAGTAAATAACAAATTCTAAAAGAGAGGAATATAAAATGGTTGAAAGACACATACGAAATTTCTCAACATCCTTAGCCTTCAGGGAAATTCAAATCAAAACAACTCTGATATACCATCTTACTCCTGATAGAATGGCTATAATCAAAAACACCAATGACAGTTTAGGCTGGAGAGGATGTGGAGAATAGGGATCACTCCTCCACTGCTGGTGTGAGTGCCAACTGGTCTAGCTACTTTGGAAATCAGTATGACAATTCCTCAGGAAAATGTCAATCAGTCTACCACAAGTTGCAGCAATTCCACTCTTAGGCATATACCCAAAAGAAGTACATTCATACAACAAGAACATATGTTAAAGATGTTCAAACAGCATTAATTGTGATAGACAGAAACTGGAAACAGCCCAGAATCCCTTCAACTTAAGAATGGGTAGAAAAAAATGTGGTACTTTTACACAATGCAGTACTACTCAGGAAATAAAAATCAATGGAATCTTGAACTTTGCAGGTGAATGGAATGAAATAGAAGAAAACATTCTCAGTGAGGTAACCCAGTCACAAAAAGACAAGCATGGTATGTCCTAACTCATATGCATTTTAGATGTAGAGAAATGAAAAACCAGACAACAATCCACACCACCAGACAAGCTAGGAAATAAGGAGGACTCTAAGAGAGACATATATGATCCCCCAGAGAAGGGAAACTTTACAAGATCTCATGATCAAATTGGGATCATGGAGGAGGAAAGAGGTAGGAGAATAAGAAAGGAGAAGAAAACTTGTGAGTAGGACATGAGGGACAAAAAGGTTGAGATGTGGAAGAATGGAGAGAGAAAGATAAGAGATACCATCATAGAGGGAGACATTATATGTTCAAGGAGAAATCAGGCACTAGGGAAAGGTCTGGAGATCTGCAAAGATGACACCAACTAACAATCTAAGCAACAGAGGAGAGGCTTCCTTAAATACCCTCCCGTGCTAATGAGATTTATGACTAACTTATATGTCATCCTATAGCCTTCATACAGCAGCTGGTGTTAGTAGAAGCAGATACTCACAGCTAAACACTGAACTGAACTGTAATCCAGTTTAATTTAAATAAAATTTAATCAAAAATACTATTCTGGAGCCAAAAATGTGAACCAAGAAAAAGAAAATTAAAAACACTTTGTTCTTTTCATTCACATATTTTTGTGTTTTTTTTTCTTTTTAACTTCATTTTTATTACATACTAACTCCAGTCACCCCTCTTTTCCATTCTCTCAACACACTTACCCAGCCCTATTTACACCCCAACCACCTTTGCACACCTCAAATTCTGTAAGGACTTCTTTGGGAATCTACAAAGTCTGATTTACCAAGTTGAATCAGGAGCAAGACCATTCCCATGCTTTCAAGGATGAGAACCATTTCCCAACATAGGAAATGGGCTCCAAACAGCCATTCAATTCATCTGGATAGATGCTGTTCCTGGTGCCACTACCAGCTCCCCCACATCAACTGATCAAGCAACATAACTGTCACCCATATTCATAAGGCTTAATTTGCTCCCATCCAGTTCCCTCAGCTATCAGACTATGGTACATGATTTCACTGTAATTCAGGTCACCTGTGTGGTTTTCCCCATCATTCTCTTGACATGCCTTGTTTACTTTGTTTATATAAATCCTCCTCCCTCTCTTCAGCTGAACAACTGTAGCTCAACCCAGTATGTTGCTGTCACTACACGTGTTTCCATCAGTTACTAGTGTACATTCTATGATGAAAATTAGGGTAGTCACTAATTTAATTTAAGTGGAAGGCCCACTCAAGGAACATCTCCACTATTGGTTGGAGTCATATCTTGGGTCTTCCTTTTGGATTCATGAAAAATTCTCTAGCACCAGGTTTCTCCCTTACCCATAGTTGTTCCATCTATCAAGAGACCTCTTTCATTTTTCTCCCAGTTTACCCATCCACAGATCATAGTATTCACAACTTACCTATCAAACATCCAAACATCATTTTTTCCCAAAAGAAAATACATGAACCTTTATGCCAACAGAGGAACCCACTTCAGCCTCTGTTTATTCCCTGTTGTACTTGAGACACCTGCTGGTTTCTTCTTCTCTATCTTATTCCAGTGGCAAATTTTCACTCCATTGAAGAACATTGATTTAACCTCTCTGGGCAGCATTCAATAACAAAGAGCTCCTTGGTCAGGTGGAAATTTAACAAATTTTTATGAAAAGTACATTTAAAAAAAGGGGGAAGGAAGCAAGGAATGAAAGGGAAAGAGAAAAAAATAAATGAAGGATTAAATTTTAAGGTGGTAAGATATTGATGATTTTCTTTGGAATCTTGTGGAAATTGCTATAGCTTCACAGAAAGGAATGGATATATTTCAGTGTACCTCTAACAGTAAACACCCTACGGTTCCTGTTAAAAATCTTGTCAATCCTAATTCTAATCACACAAATATTGTAAATTCATGCTACCAAAGTATGTCTCACGTTTATAATTATCTATTTCTAAATATGAAAGTAATTCTCACCTTTAGGCTGTGTGATGTCATTTTAGCAGGTGCTGAGCAGAAATGCTGAGTCTGTCCTGTGTTGAGATGAGACTCTGAGACCTGACTTACAGCAATATTATCCCCATGTCCCCTTGCCTATCACAAAAGTCATTTTTGACTCAACTCTATGTCCATGATATCATGTTCATAAAGGTATCAGGAAATTTTTAATTGTTTTGCAGCAATTATATGTCATTCTGAAACATCTCCAAATCAAAGGAGCAAAGGCAATGAAGTAATTTTGCACAAATACTATGAAAACATCTCTGTGAGCACAAAATATCTCAAGGATAGATGCACACGAAACAAAGGGCCAATATTAAGATATGAATACATGAAATTGATGAATATAGGGCAAGTCAACAGCCATTTCTAATGTCTAAACAAACACCACACACACACACACCTTATATTACTTTTGCAATCATTTTTTTAGTGTTAATCATCACATTCTCCAAGTCATTTTCCCCACCTTCATACATTAACCCAATTTATTCAATGGCAAGCAGTTTTCAGACATGTTTAAAACATATCATGAACATAAATATTTGTGGGTTTACACACATAAACACACTTGCTAATTCTGTGTTAGTATGCTTATGTCAGTTATGGGATATAAGAATTACATACTCATGCTTAAGTATGAATTCTGAGGTTGAGTGTACTCTGAAAATTTGATCATTCAAAACATGGAATTATTTCATTAAATGATTGATTTTATAGTTAAAAACCATATACTTGCGTAACTAGTTGATAATATTGACTTTTGATGGCATGCCTTTTTATGCATGACGCCATGGATGTTTCAAAGTGTTTCCACTAAGGGCAGGAGACGCACTGTGAAGTGGGTGTTAGGCTGGTGTAGAGCCTTAATTAAAATGGCCTAAGGAAACAGAGAACTAAGCAGAGGCATTCATCTCTCTCCTTCCTGACTGTGATCTCAACATTAACATATTCCTTATGCTGTATCACCACAAATCCATCTTCCCTCAATGCTACTGCCTTACAATGACAGAATGTGCCTTCAGACTCTGGTGTGGGTTTCATTTTCCAGCACCCACCTCAAGCAAATCACCAATACCTATTATTCAAGCCCTACAGTCTCTGACACCCTCCTCCAATTTCCACAATCACCTGTTCATAATGCACATACACACAGAACTACATAGTACCCATGGAGGCAAAGAGAGCATGTTGAATCTCTTAGAACTAGGGATACATGCTGTTTTGAGTCACCCAAGGAATGCTAGAATCCTGTCTCTGGCCTTCTGCAAGACCAGAAAGTGGCCATCTGTGCAAGCAATTTTCTTTCCTCCTAAGTAAAGGAAATGCTTTCTTTTCATTGAAAAACAGAAAAGCCATATGTATGTAAACAGAATAAGAATTCATGGGATGTAAAGGCCAATTCCAAGCCTACACTCCTGTAAAAATCCACAGTGCTGTTTCACAGAGCCAGTCCCTGTCTGGCACTGAACCTTGTCCATCTATTCCAATGTTCCCTACTGACAGGAGAGCATGGAAGATTTTATCTCTGACAAAAAAATGTAAAAGGTATTGCTTCATGGTTGAAATGCACGTACAATCCTCTTTCATTTTCCTTTTAAAATGCTGGGCTGATGTCCTAATGCAATCCTCAGAATCACAGCACAAAAGAATCAGCATAATTGTAGTGTTCAGCCTGCAACACTGGCGCATACTTGATAAATCCAAATAGTTCTGAATAATCCTGTCATTCTGAAAAGTAACAGACATTTCTTCCATTGACATCCACTAGCATAATCAAAGTAATCAAAATTGTGAGTTTTCCCACCTCCTTTGTCTGGACAAGACATGGATTCACCAATATCAAACGAAGCAGAAAATCTCTGACAGGCTGCACGCTGTTTCTGGATTGTAGTTCATTGCAGATATATTCAGGTTAGCACAGTGGGATATTTCTTTGGGCTGCCAAATAACAATAATGGCATAGAGGCTTCTTATTAGTTATGAAAGCTCTTTCTTACATGTCTTCTTATCCTCAAACCAGGATTTCGTTTAATGCATGTCAAGCATTGTTACACTTCCATCTTCTCTTTAATCTAGTTTCTGAAACAATTTGTGTAGGAGTAGGTTGAAGTATGATCTCTTAAGAAGTCAGGGAATCATCTGTGAGAATATTTCGTGTTGATCCTTTGTATTAACTATATATCATACTGTTTTTAATTAATAATGACACAACCACAAAGAGCTTAAACATATCTTTGAGTCACAAGACATATCTGAGGCATATTTGAATCTTAGGATTCTCAGCAAAATGTCTTCCAAGCTCTGAGTATCTTTTAAGAAACATCCAACAGAAAGTGACATAAGGTGCACTCCTGTCCCTACAAATCCACAAACTGAAATGCAATGATCTCCTGTCTCCTCCTTCCTTATGTTCTCTCTGCCCAACCATATAACTACTATCTTCACATCTTTAGTACTGGGGTTAAACACATGTGACTCCCAAGTACTGGAATTGAAGGGGTGAGCACAAACTGCCTGGCTCTCTTTCTCTTTTTACTGGATCAATCTCATGGAGCCCAGGTATGCCTTGAACCCAGGTATGCCTTGAACACACAGAAAGGTGCCTGCCTGTCCTTGCAAAGTGCTGGGATGAAAGGTGTGTGCCACCACTCCCTAGAGTCTATGACTAATTAGTTTATCTAGCCCTTCATTCTGATATTCAGGCAAGCATTATTTGTTGAATTACAAACAAAATATCACTACATCAGCACAATTGTTACAAGGACCTGTTTGAAAATACTCTGCTATTAATATTCATTCATGATCATAGTGAATCTCTGGGTGACAGGAGAGAATAACACATGAAAACTGTGCTATGTGGGATTTTTCATTTTTTCAGCTAATACTGAAATTCTTCCATTCCAGAATTAGTAAAGCAATATATTCCTTAATTTGCAGCAGAACTTGAGGAAAGTGGCATTAATTATTCCAAGTCTGTGCCTCCAAAAAATATGGCAGGTTTTATTTGGACTCCTGAAATTACATTTTGATTTGATATTCTTTCCGTGTGTTAGTTTACTGGTTTATTCAGTAAATTTTGGGGCAACCGATTAAACAATTCAAAACTCATACAGAGCATTTTTTCCACCATTACAAACTATTAGTAAGAACCATCCCTCTCCTCCAGTTCCCTGTGTTCCCTTTGGTCCTAGAACTAATTAGAACAGAATCAAGACAAGTCTATAGCATATACCTCTGCAGATCAAAGCCAATTGAAACTCACTCAGCGTTTGTGAGGAAGATAAGTCTTCTTCTGTGGTGACATCAATTCCCTCACCTGACAGAGTCATGGTTATCTCCTATAACATCATCTTGACCACAAGGATGATGAATTCTCAGAATAACACTGTGATAGTCTCACTGCATTAGGAACTCCTTTCTACATAGAGACATGCTGTCTGTTCCCTCTGACCACTGAGGTCCTAGGAAGCATTTCCCATCTCAGAGAAACCTACTTTAAAGGCTTGTTTTCAACCTTGCAGCCAACAGAAATGAGGGGAGTCTGCTATAAGCATGTGAGTGCAGCACTGAACTGTTCTTTTCTAATTCATCAGATTCCAGATCAGGCAAAACACCTACAAAAGTAATGATAACAAATGATGCCTGAGTATAATAAGGTTTAAAAGAACCTATACATGAACTGACTTTTCAGCCTAGCACAGCATTTCTTGAAATTATGTCTATGGTTATATCTGTAGGTTTGTACCAGGAAGAGAGATGGTGGACCTTTATGATTAAAACCTTCATGACATTGCACATGGGTATGCTTCTACCTTTCCTTTCAAGAAATCACAGCCTCTAATCAGGGACATGCTGCAGTGCATCACAGTCAAAGGGAGCTAAAGAGGGTTTTCTTACAGAATATCTTTTATCTCCCTTCTTGACTGTATAAACTCCACTTTTATCTCTGGCTTCCAGAAGAAGTTAATGATTTTCTTTTTCCTACTGCACACATCAATGCACAGGGAAAATTAAGAACTATGTGCCCTTAGGAGAGGGAAGTAAGAGGAACAAGGGTCTTCTAATTAAATAATTATGTGTATAAAATGTGGAAAATTTAGATATCAGTAGTTACCAAAAGCAAGTAATTTTAGTGGGTTTCAATCTGTGTATGAAATTTACATTATCATGGTTGGACCTGACTGTTCATAGCACTGCTGTTTGCATATCTAATTGTTAGATATTATTATCTCTTCTCAGTACTTCCTTCTACAGATGTACAGGCACACCACATATTTTTGTTTTGTGTAATATGAAATATAATATGATGTGTAATTTTGTACGTGTAATTGAATTTCCAATAGGTGCAGACAACTACACTATGTTAGTGATCATTTTCTGGTTGTGAGTCACTCTGATATTCATTCTTCTTATTTTATTGAATTCAATTTTTATGTAAAATAGTCAGTCACTGTTGTGAAAGGAAATCATAACACACTTAAATGAAAAATGAAGATAGTCATCTATTCACCATGACCTGTGACATATAGCTCATTCTAAACTGGTTAATGTTTTCTGATATCCAGAGAGTTAGGAATTCCAATGGTACAATGAACAAGGTAAACACTTGTCAGTGGAATGAGGCAGACAGCAAGAGAACCCAGGAGGGCTCTGAAGCACATGGAAGTCACAGGCTTTATCTAATTCATCTCTAAGATTAAAGTAAGGATGTATTATTTTTTGAGTACAGGATTATGAGAGAAAAGATACAAAGATTATTCTCTGTGGGGGGTTATTAAAATGTTTACCTAATATGAAGTTTTTTTCCTGCCTATTTTCATTGATTTTCTATTTTTTGGGTGTTGTTTTTTTTTTTTTTCAAATGGGTGCCTTTTAGCCTAGACTGCTCACAAATACATTAGGTTAATGAGAATGATCTTGCACTCCAATTCTACCATTTCAAACTACTCAGTGGTGGCAGCGTATAGCTGTCTATAATCCTTAATGGTTTTCCTGTCTGTTTTGTATTTTTGTTGTTGTTACTGTTCTGTTTTTCAAGATTTTTTCTCACAGTCTGGACTGGAACTCCTGTGGAGACCATCTAGACCTCAATCATACAAACACTTGTCATAGGCATTAAAGTTTTGGGATAAAATGCTTGAGCCACATTAAGTGATCATCACCAAACATGCTAATTATTAGGATCAATTGTGCCCACTGAAATTAATGTGTTGAGTTTTCTTCCCTAAATTTGGTTGTCTTTTCACAAAATATATGTATTCTCAACACACAAAGATCAGTGACTAAAATTTCTGAAGTTTAGTCTTCCAAAACCAAACCCTAAGAAATTTGACAATTGAAATTCCAAGATGCTGATTTCCTGGGAGAAAAAAAAGTCCTCATTCTTGTGAAGAACTGCAAATTGTGCAAATGCATTAGCCAAAAGTTCCAAAAATGATTGAACCTTCAGTAATAATGCATGATTTATCTGCAATGATATTTATTCTCATTGTTTATGGTATTTATTTGAATAAATTAAAGCAATGTTTATCTTAAGAATATTCATATGAAAACATAGTAATTTTGTTTAATTACTATGGTAATTTAATTACTCATTTAATTTATTTTAATTACTCATTAATTTAATTTAATTACTCATTGGTAATAAACATACCAATGAGGGTCACTATTTATTGCCTTCCTGAGAATTTCTGGGGACATATTCAACCTAACTATTAGAATTCTTGGAGGAAGTCAGTAGCCATTAATCCCTCCACACACCTTTAATCTTCACACACACATTTAATCACTACACACACCTTTAAGCCCCCCCTGCTCACACTTTAATCCTAGCACTAAATAAACATATGCTTTTGATTCTTTGTGAGTTTGAGCCAAACTTAGATTACAGAGTGAGTTCCAGTAGCTTAGAATACAGAGGTACAAAGCCTCTTAAAATTACCCTAAGCAGAAAAAAAAAAAAACTGATGCTTGAAGAATATCCCTGTAAATTGAGTATTTATAATAGAAACCATAGAGTTAGACTGCAGGGTCATTAACTTGGTGAGATTGAGTGAAGACTGGGCTGTCAGAAAGCATTTTGTAAAAACAAAAACTAATTTAAAGCTAATCACCAATAAAAATGTTAACAAAGGAAAAGGAAGAGAGAAAATAAATCACCTTGTTCCTTTTGGCCACACAGTTTTAATTCCTACCCAAATTGTATTCTTTGCATTATGTTTATCAGACATCATGTTTCCCCAAAGAAAATACATGCCACATTTTCTACCAAAAGAGATGATCTCCTGTCAGCCTCTGATTATTTTTGTCCTTCAGTCACCATGGGGTTGCCTCCTGGCCTCTGTCTCATTACAGGGCCAATGGTCCACTACACTGAGTAAAATTGATTTGATCTCTTCAAGCAGCCATAAATCACAAATAGCTCCATGGTTTGTGGTGGAAATGTCCTTTTTATCAAAATTACATTGAAAACATGTAAGAAGGAAGGAAGAAATGAATGGAAAATTAAAAGAAATGAGAATATGTTCCATTTTAAGGTGGGACAGTGTGTTACACTCCTTTAATTGCAGCATTTGGGATTAAATTAGAGATAGGCAGATCTCAGTGAGTTCTAGGGTAGCATTCTCTACACAGTGAGTTCTATGACAACCTAGACAGTTATACAG
>NC_048602.1:15397794-15407973 GCF_003668045.3 Cricetulus griseus | reverse complement strand
GGGGTTGAGAGTGAGGGTGTGGGGAGGATGCCCCGCCATCTCTGGGGTTTCAGTGGACAGGGTAGAAGAGTGTGGTGTGCCCCAGACAATTAGGGCCTAAAATTTATGGGGCTACAGTGGAGACAAGGTCACTCACTTTTCTTTGTAAAGGTGGAACCAAGCGTAAAATCAATGATGGTATATGTGTTGTAGGATGTTTTCATGTTGTAGGATGTTACAACGTATAGTCATAGCGCACAGAGGGACAGCCCCTTACTGTATACCATCTGTTCATAATGAGAGTTAAATTATTTTTATACATATACATGTTTTAGCAAGCTTCCACAGAAGTACAGTTCCTTATATTCCTTCAAAAGATTTGTAATATGGTCCATAGAGGTAAAATAGTGTATTAAGATGCTTCCCTTTAGTGGGCAACAGTGGGGGCAAAGGCACAGTGATTAGCTATGGATCTCTGCATCTTGTTACATCCTTTAATGGAGGAAGGCCCCATGTTGTTAATCAAGGTAGTCATCAATGTAATTATAAGGGAAGTTCAATAAATGTATCTTTTTATTATAGCTTAATTCTTCACTGGGAATTTCCCTGGTGCTAGACTTCTTGTTAACTCTTAATGGCTCCCTCTATCAAATAACCACTTTCCTTGCTCTCCCTTTCTGTCATTGCCCCATCTTAACCTTTCAGAACCCTCATGTTCTCCTCCCTCTTCCCTTTCTCCCCTCCTCACTCTCTTATAAACCTTCCCTCTCTTTCAACTCCAAATTAGTTCAGGAAATCTGGCATATTTCCACTTCAGTGGGGTCCAAGTACTTCTCTTATTGGTTGATGAATAAAATGAATAAACTTTTTTTAAATAAACTTTTTTTTTTGACAATGGAAATGCAGAATTTAACTAGGTTCTCACCTCTCATTCTATAGGTGGGGACAAGGCTCCAATGCTGCTACATGTGTTGCTGGATTTTTTTCCTGGCATGTTGGGGACCATTATCTAGGGAGGGATACCTTGAACAACCTAGATACAGAGAGGAAGGCATTGGTCATGCCCCAAATGATACAATAGCTTTGATGATTTCTCCATGGAAGGCCTCACCCATGGGGTGGGATGAAGAGAAGGTGGGGGGAGCCATAGGATTGGAGGGAGAGGGAACTGAGATTGGTAGGTAAAATAAAATTGTTTAAAAAATAAAAATAGAGAAGAAACAACAAATTGAAACATGTAGTCACAGACCACAGAGGGAAATTCCCTATTTGTTAACCATCTATTAGTAATGACAGTCAAATTGTTTTTATACATACACATGTTAAATAAGCTTCCCCAGAAGTACAATACCTTGTATTCCTTCATAAGATTTGTTATGTGGTCCATAGAGGTTACATAGTGTATGAAGATGCTTCCCTTCAAGTCCTATAACCATAGGTTACTCCCCAACATAGCCAGTAAAAAAGGGATTTGGAAAACTATAATCTAATTACATATACCCAACCTGATAGGGTCAATAATTATATAAATGTCATTTTCCTAATATAGAAGACCTGTTAGTTGTATAGAAGGAACAACTAAAACTTCTCAAGTAAGGGCAACTTGATGGATCCAGTACAGAATCACACCTCCCTTCTGAGAACAACTACCAATACACATCCAATTATATGACAAAGCGGAAATTTTCCACTTTAAGAAAACATCAAAATCAATATGTATCAAAGTAGCTTCATTAAGAGTTGATTATAAGAATCAACATATGTGAAACAATTCCCAAAATGAATCAAGAGAACAGAATATAAGAAAAAGACCAAAGGAGCATTTATTTAAATGCAGAAAGGGCTTTTTACAAAATAATATATCCATTTATGATACAAATTATGGAGTAGAAGGAACATATCTATATATCTATATCTATATATGTATATATATAGGAATATTATTTTACCAAGCCACTTACCAAAATAATCATTCTCCATGGATATTCCTCAAAACAATTCCGCTGTAATTGGAAATAAAGGATACTCACTCCCTTCATAAACAGACTCGCTGGTCTGTTTAATGCTTGAAGACTTAGGTATCAGTCTAAGATCATATGAGTTTCTAGGGATACCAATAGGTGAGAGAAATGTCATAGTGTTCTCCTTTAACATAATACATATTTTATAAAAGTAACTGTAAATGAAGATTCTTATGCCTTTTACTAAGGTTGCTGCTAGTCTTTCTTTTGTTTTTTGTTTGTTTGTTTGTTTTTTAGTTTAGTATTGTCCACACACAATTCATTGCTTCCTTAATGTGTCAAATACTTATATTGCTTCCTTAATGTGTCAAATATTGAAGGAAAATACAAATTAACATATATTCCTGAGGAAATACCATGCAACTTTGGTGTAATTTGCCTCTGAATCCATGATATTTTGGTACTGACTATATATCCATCATACGTGAACAATGCTCCTGAATTTCGGTTTCCCTATTGGTAGTGTCCCTGTCTATCAAATCCCTAATCAAAGAACTTTAGACCTATGAATAATTTGAGGAAGAAAATTACACTGTGCCATGGGTTATGCTAATTATTGTTTGTTTACTGTAACCTGATGAGATCTGAAATGAGATAATCATTACCAATGAAGCTGGACTGAAATTATATATGAAAAACAATTATCAAGTGGTGGTATATTATTGATGAGGGACTATTGAAACATTTCGAATGCAAATTACTGGGGTAACCCAGATATGAATTGATATAATTATATTTTCATTAAATTTACCTTTAAAATAATTTGTGAGTTTAACAAGTCAACTCTGAATTCTTCTGTTTTATTTTGAAATTATAAATTTCAATACATTTGAAAATATGAATTTCATACAGAATGTCTTTTACCTATTCAACATATTCTTAGATATCTGAAGAAATGGATGTCCTATAGAATTTTCATTGTGATTGCGAAAATTTTGAAACCTTCTCTCCTCATGTCCATAATGCTTCAAGGAATGGTTATGCATATTTGTCATTCATGATTACATTGTTGTTTTCTTTTTAGTAGCACTGTATTTCAATAACTACATACCAACATGGATTAATAACATTAAAACATAGAAAGTCTATATGTGAATTTTTTAACATCTAACATTTTATAATTCATATGTTTTGAAAAGTTATATTTATCTTAATTAATAATGCAATTTCCAAGTAAATAGAACACTTTTAGTCATGGCTAATTATTGATTTTATATTCTAAAATTTATGTTTATAGTATTAGATTACATGGCATGCTAAACGAGGACCCATTATAATTTTTTGCAACATAAAATACAATTTCATTAAATACCATTTTTCTTGTTCATCATGTTTGAACATTTGATTCTTTATGGCCATATTTGTTGTTCATGACCAGTTTAGTTTTCTGTTTTCAATAATTCCTCTATTTGATTTACTAAATAATAACAACTACTAAAAATAACTAACAATAGGAAGTATATATTTGATTTTATCATTTCTAACATTTTAAAATTTGTGTTTTTGAAAGGTGTTATTGATATAAATTAATAATACAATTTCAAAGTAAATAGAATATTTTACTATGATTCATGTTTTTGCTACAGTGCATATTGGTGTCCTTTTATATATAAGTTTCTCTATTATTTTGCATAATTTCACACAGTTAGAAAATAATTACTTCCATGTATGTTTTTTTTTTTATCCAGGTCAGGAGATGTTCCCAAAGGAGTGTACACAGGATAAGTGTCAGAGAGAAGTGTCAGGATGTTTAGGAAATAATAGACCTCAGAAATTACACATTAGGAAGTTCTCAGTTTATAGATGTAAAGAATGTTGGAAGAGCTTTCACAATTTCTCGTATCTTCAAGTTCATCAAAGAATACACACTGGAGAGAAACCTTACAATTGTAAAGCATGTGGCAATTCCTTTAGAACAGGTTCAACTCTTAAAGCTCATGAAAGAATACACACAGGAGAGAAACCTTTCAATTGCAATGCATGTGGCAAGTCCTATAAATATGGCTCAAATCTTCAAGTTCATCAAAGAATACACACTGGAGAGAGACCTTATAAATGCTCAGATTGAGGAAAGTTCTTTAAACAGAGGTCAGGTCTTCAAGTTCATCAAAGAATACACACTGGAGAGAAACCTTACAATTGTAAAGTATGTGGCAAGTTCTTTACTAGAGGCTCAATTCTTCAAGTTCATCAAAGAATACACACTGGAGAGAAACCTTATAAATGCTCAGATTGTGGAAAGTTCTTTAAACAGAGGACACATCTTCAAGTTCATCAAAGAATACACACTGGACAGAAACCTTTCAATTACAAAGTATGTGGCAAGTCCTTTAGTACAGGCTCAACTCTTAAAGTTCATGAAAAAATACACACTGAAGAGAGAGAGACCTTATAAATGCTCAGATTGTGGAAAGTTCTTTAAACAGAGGACACATCTTCAAGTTCATCAAAGAATACACACTGGACAGAAACCTTACAATTGTAAAGTATGTGGCAAGTCCTTGTTAATTTTCATATCTTTTTTAAATTGACAGAAATTTAATTTAGTTTGATGAAGAGAGTGCATTGTATTCATGGATAGAATTCAAAATCTATCTCTTTAATAGAAAATTTTGCCTATAATTTATTCTGCATCAATATTTGTACCTCCAGGTAACAATTAATTTGTATCCTGTATAAGTGAAGCATGATAGATGATTACTCTGGAAAAGCCAACCTAAAGACTTTTTCCTATACAATCTTACACAGTAATGGTTCAACAACATCTGAAGGCAACTGCAAATATCATAAAGCCATCACAGATGCTTCACCAAAATCCAGCAAACTGAGATACATGATGGTTGCCATGTCATTTTTCCTTTTGATATCGGCACATTGCATGTTTGGGGGACTATTAACATTTAGACAATTTGTGTATATTAGATTATTGGGAAATTCTTATGAATCATTTATTCCTTTCCTTAGATATACTGCTTCTATAATTTTCCAAGAAGCATACTGCCCCTCCAACTTTTAGGGATATATATTTCTAGTAGAATATTTTCATTATAAATTGTTGGTTCATTTTATGAGTTTCGAAACATTTGTCCCTGTACTTACTCAGGGACAAGATAGTCAAAGCAAAGTAAAAAAAAGTTCAACAAGATCCAGTGGGATACAGGACTTGGTTGTAGATCATATTGCAAACGTCTTCCCACTGTAAAATCAGGTCATTATGTGCCATATAGAGAAACAAAGTGAGATAAGCAGAAGACCAGTATCCTTAGGGAGAGCCTGGTCCAAGACCACCTCCAGGGTATGGGAAAAATTCACAAATGCATCTTGGATTAACCTTTTCTACCCGAGGAAGAAATAAGGAAACATCCATTTTCTGATGAAATCTCTCTCTCTCTCTCTCTCTCTCTCTCTCTCTCTCTCTCTCTCTCGTTTTGAGACAGGATTTCTCTGTGTCTCTGTGTAGCTTTGTTTGGAGCCAATCCTGGCACTCACTCTGGAGACCAGACTGGCCTCAAACTCACAGAGATCAGCCTGCCTCTGCCTCCTGAGTGCTGGGATTAAAGGTGTGCACTACCAAAGCCCGGCTGAAATCTTTCTCTTTTACTTCCTGTGAAAAACCTCAATCTGAATAATATCTCTATCTCCACACAGCTAAATTGTTTACATACAACTCCATATCTTTTTTACCTACAATCATCTCTCTCCTCCATACCCAAGGATTTCTATACACAGTCACATCGCTTTTCTATATAACTTAACATTTCTTGTCACCACACAGTTACAGCTTTCACCACACAGCCACATCTCTTTCCGCACATATATCTCTTTCACATACATGTCTCTCTTTTATACAGCTACATCTGTTATATCTCTCTACACACTTAGCTACATCACTTCATACTTTTCTTTCACTTCCTACACCTTTCACAATTCTCTCTTCTTCCCAACATTCCCTACACACTCAGCTACCTCTCCCCTACACTATGCTCATCTCATCCCTTTCATGGGTCTCTGTCCACTGGTCTCTTGATTTCTCTGCACACATCTCCTGTTGTCTCTTGCATAGATCTCTCTCAACACATATCTTTCTCTCTTCATTGTTCTCTCTTCCATCTAGATAATCTTCTCCTTCCCGAGGAAAATCTCTGAACAAATGGGAGTAATATTTTCAGGGTCACAAAACATTTCTTCAATAACCAAAAAGATAGAATCATGAAAAATCACAGTTAATCCTAGGCATGGAATGTGACAATGACCAGCCAATGAGCAAACTTGCATGTAGCTTTCAGTTGTCAGGTTTCACAGACAGCGAGTGACATTGAAATTCAGGACATAATTATTGCAGTTTTTCTCCCTCTCATCAGCCACAGGGACTTAAGTTTAAACTCCTTAGAGAGCAGAGTCCAAGTTCACAGATGCTATACACTCCCCCTAATCCCTGTGCTGCTTGAGGCTTGTCCTCATGGCAGCACAATTTTCAGGACACACAGATGTCTCTCTCTCCCTCTCCCTCGTCATAGTATTGTCACATTGTTTTACCATTTTAGTCAAAACATTTAAAAATATTTTCCCAAAAAACTTAATTTCTGTTGCTCTTTTGAAACACACTCTCAATATGTAAGGCGGAGTATCTGACACTGATGGTCACTTTCATTCCTCATGTTTTAAAATCACTCTTTACTGTGGCTCTTATTTAGAATGCATATTTTACGCAGTGAGTAAGTTTGGAATTTCATGTATTTCCCATAACAGAAATTATTATGAAGTCTGCCTTATCATAGCCCTTAAAATAATTCTTTTGCAAAGTTTGATGCCAGGCTGGGATATATACATTTGTCATATAATATTTTGGCAGGTATTGTGTGTCTCTTTTTCAACCCCCTGGTCCTTTCCAATGAAATAACTCTTACACTTCGCATTTCTCACTGTTTTAATTTCCTTGGTTACCTTAGTATAAATGAGCAAATTTGAGCTGCAGTCATGAAAGGAAAGCCTTGTCAGACATTTCCAACAAATAATTGGATATTCTGGCATATTTATTTTCCATCTAAATTTTGTAATGTTATTTGTCATATTTCATGAAAATTTTTCTGGGACCATGCTTGTGGCTAATTTGGGGCAGGACTTGATTCTTTCCAAAAATATGTTTCCTCAATGTAACATGGTCTCTGCATTAGCACTTATCTTTGGCCTTGTGCTGATTACATGATTTTTTTCTGACAAGCCTACAAAATATTTACATCAATATATATTTTGTGAGGTTGAAATTGCTTTTCTATTTTCTCCTAATACAGTGTACTCTCATCTAGAGGCAGAAACAGTGTCAAGGCTGGGGATGTGAGTTGACTAGTTCCCAGGCACCCCCTTGTAACTAGCAAGCAAATGTTCATTACTTTGTATTTTGGGAGTTTGAATTCCTGTAAATTCCTGGACTCCAGGCATTCAGAGCCAGAAATTATGGCAGCAGGAATAGGGCAAACAAAAACTTTTTCTAACCAACTAAAAATTTAAGCAACAGAGGAGAGGCTATCTTAAATGCTGTCTCCTGATGAAGAGATTGATTAGTAGTTCATATGCTCTGATATAGGCTTCAACCACCAGCAGGTGGAAATAGAAGCAAACGCCGACAGCAAAAGATTGAACAGAACTGAAATCCAGTGGCAGAGAAGGAGTGATGAGCAAAGGGGTCCATACCACGCTGGTGAAAGCCACAGCAACAGCTGACCTGAACAAGGGAGAGCTCTTGGACCTCAGACTGATAGCTGGGAAAACAACACAGGACTGGCACAGACCCCCTGAATGTGGGTGTCAGTGAGGAGACCTTGGAAATATATGGGCCCCTTGTAGTGGCTCAGTACTCATCCCTAGAATAGGAATGGAATTTGGGAACCCATTCCTCATGGAGGGATACTCCCTAAGCCTAGACACAAGGGGTTTGGCCAAGGCGCCATCCCAAAGGATGTGACAGACAGGGGGGGAGGAAGGAGGTGAGGTAGAGGGAGAGAGGAACCTGTGATTGACATGTAAAATAATCTCTTTTTAATTAAAAATTTAAAAAATCAAAAGAAAACATATTGAAAAAAATAATTAATAGTGCAACCAAAAAAAAAAAAAAAAACATTGTCCATTGATTTTGCGTGATTGTGTGTATTGCTTCTGGGGTTGACAATTTTCTCAATACTAGGAAACACATACAATCTGCATGGAAGGAATCCATTGTTCCAGGAAGAGCTAAAGGATATAAACTGCTGGCTTTTATAAATGACATGGAGGCTAATGAACTCTGAGAGAGAGAGAGAGAGAGAGAGAGAGAGAGAGAGAGAGAGAGAGAGAGCCTTCACAAAGCTTGGAAAGGGAGTATTATCAAAATTCATTGTGCACATGTATGAAATTGTCAAGACCAGGTACAAGAGAAAATATATAGATTTTCTGAAACTAAAAAGTCCATTCACTGACAGATTTCATTCTCTAAAGTTCAATATTTCAGATCCTTATCACTTCTCTTTGCTGATGCTTGGTCCCAGGGCATCATGCATGCCAGTCAAGTGTCCACACACTGAGTTATCAGGCTGCTTGCCAAATGTCATTTTCAATTAAGTAAACCATCAGATATAGTTTCTCTTTTATAAACCAGGATGTCATTTCATAGTAATAAACTCACAAAAAGAAAATGGTGCCTGAAATTTGGTTCAGAAGATACACTTTTGTGTTGCCAGGAGTGATCTATTGCTGCCAGATTGTTCAGAAACCATTCTGAAAGGCTGTAAAATATATTATTTGTACATGTTCAATCAGAGAAGTTCCTAATGAGAATGAAAAGGAAGAGAAAATGACAAGAGCTAGGTAAAAATATGGAAGAATTCCTCTAAAGTGGCAACCAGATGAGATGGGAATGTTGGGAGAAACCACGGCAGAAAGGAGGAAGGCACTGTGGCAAATAAGTAGATGGTTCTAGGCCCTCTCAGAGCAGCACAGCAGGGATAGGAAGGGCCTCACCTGGCAGCAGGTGAGTAACTGGCCAGGCACAGCAAGTACAGCACATACCTGAGCAAGGTAGGCCAGGGACAATGGCTTCTGAGCCTTGTAAATATGTGGAGGTTTGGAGATTGCACATGATACCCCTACACTGGCTAACTTCTCCTGTGCCTCATCATGTTTTCTGGGGACAATACATGTGAGTCAGCAATAAGAAACAGAATTCACCTAAGAAAGCACCACAGAGGAAGAAACCATACCTAATAAAGAATTAGCATTGATGAAGAATAAACAAAATGAAGACTTTGAAATAGGTGTGATCGACATACAGCTGGGAAAAGAATAGATATTCCATCCACAGAACAGTAATATATCAGCATGAAATAAAAGCCAGAGGAAGAATCTGAGCCCTGGTCTTTTGGTAAATGTCTTTAGTCTTAGTACACATGAGGTAGAGGCACGTGGATTTCTGTGAAATTCAAGTCAGCCTGATCTATGCAGCAAGTTCTTGGACATCCAGTTCTTCATAGAGAGAACAAGTCTCAATAAAAAGAAAAGAAAGACAAAAAACCATTCTGTTGACTGCTAAAATTATGGTAAATCAAGTAAACAACAAACATACTCCAGAGGATTGGATGTATGTGCATGGTCACATGTAAAGATAAGGTCTCCAACTCAGAAGGCACAGATGGGGAATACTCCCAAAATCATCAGAACTGTAATGACCAGGCCTGCAATCTCCACACGTGAGTGGTGAAGCAGTAGTATGCCCAGGAAAACTAGGTCAAACAGATTCACATAATACAAAGAGAAGGAGGAGTAATATATGGAAGGGGAGGGAGGAAGGAGAGGAGGAGGAAGGAAGGGAAGAGGGTAAAGGGACAGGTTAAGAGGGGAAGGAAGTCAGGCAAGGTGAAAGACAAAAGAAGGAAGGAAGGAAGGAAGGAAGGAAGGAAGGAAGGAAGGAAGGAAGGAAGGAAGGAAGGAATGAAGTTAAAAATTAAAGAAAGAGGATAGATGAACGAAAAATAGAGAAATGAAAGAAGGAATCAAGGAAGGAAGGAAGGGAGCCAGGTAGGGAGGAGGGGAGGTCAGTTGCTCATCCTGTAAAGTGCTTGCTGTAACCTAGTGCTGATTTTAATTACTGGGATACCCTTGGTGGACAAAGAGAACCTACTCACAAAGGTTGTTCTTTGTCGTCTGACCT
>NC_048602.1:15386898-15396511 GCF_003668045.3 Cricetulus griseus | reverse complement strand
GTGTGTTTGTGAGTGTGTATGTGTGTATGACTGATGATGTTAGTAAACTGAAGGTATTACAGCTCCAGAGGGAAATGTATCCTAACTTGTCAGTTAGTCGGTGTATAACTTAATTTCTAATGTTGGGTATCCTGGATACTTACAGTTGTGAGGAGAAAAGAATCCCAACAAGTCAGGAAATACATACCACTGTTAAGGTAAGGTATCCTGGATACCTATATCTCTGGAGGGAAATGTATCCCAACTTGTTGGGAACTCAGGGTATATCTACAGTTTTGAAGGTAATATATGCTGCATAGCTACAGCTGTGAGGAGAATGGATTCCTGACTTTTGTTCTAGTGGGGGATGGTCTTTCCTCAGGATGTGGGAATCCTGTTCCTCTTTCAGGGAGAGATAGTCATTACATCTGAGCTCTGTACCACTCCCAAGGGAGTTTCCTAGCAGAGGTATCTATGTCTTCTGACTTTGAGTGCCAGTATAACTTCTTCTTCTTCACTCTGCTAAGTATACTGCTCCAGCTCCAGCAAAATATTGATTATTTCTGCTCTACTCCCATTAGGAAGTTTCCAAGGAGATGTGGTCAGTTGCTTTTGCTCTGCTCGCCTAAGGAAGCTTTCCAGCAGAGATTCTGACCCATGGCAGCAAAATCATATCTTCAGTCAGTTTCTTTCAAGAGACTTATTTAGGAAAGAGGAAACCAGGAGAATTTATGCCTCTGGTATGATGGAGAAAATTAGCTGCCAGCTGAAAAGCACAGGGTCTCAGGTGGGGCTTCTTAGGGGTGGAGATTTTCAAGGGCTAAGATTTTCAGGGAGTGAATGAGTCAGATTTCATTTCTTTGACTTTAGACAACCTCAGATTAGCCAGATTTCATTCACATGGGATGATTGTTTTCCTCCTTAGAGATTGGTTGTATTTCCTGCTCAGATATTGGTGGCTTTGATGTTCATTTGGTCAGGGGCATATATGACTCTTGGGTAGGCCAATGTGATTTTATTTACAGCCCCTTTTTAGCCTTTTGACTCCAGTTTCAGGAATTTCAGTGACTTTCTTGGTGAGCCCAATCTCATGATGCCTTTAGATGATTCCTGGGACAGCCACATTCCTGTACAGATCTTGGAAACATAAAGAACATTTAATGTGTCAGGATGATTGAGTTCACACATATTGTGCAAGTGCTAAGCATCCTCAAGTGATGTGTCTGTACAGCAGAAGGCAGGCTGGTCCTCTCCAGATAACAGATATAACGTAAAAGATATACAGCTGTCGAGATACAGAGCTGGATTAGTGAGGCTGCACTTGAGTCAAATGAGGCATACTTCGAAGCATGAGACTTTGTGTACCAAGAATAGCTGGAAGCATACTTCTGCTCACATGTTTCAAATGATCTGCTAGAAATTCCTGCTCAACATAAGAAAGTGTTGTTCAGGGTCAGTAAACAATGCTCCTCTGTTCTATAGATATAAGGAAGTGCTTATTGCTATATAGTGTTTTAAAAATAGGAGATACATTGTTTCATTGTGTGAGATATCTCCTGATGTCTTGTGTGTTTAGTGGGTTTAAAGATTGTGAGACACCTTGGCTAAGCTTATGTATATAAGTTCTATAATAATAAAGTTTGACATGCAGTTGCTTCTACTCTGCATCCCATTTGTCCTGATTTTGGTGAGACCTTACCTATGCACTAGACCCCAATGCACTAGAAGTTGGCACACAGCCTATAATCCACAAACCCTGAGAAGCTAGAATACTCTTCCAGAAACAGATGAAGACAGATGCAGAAATCCACACTTTTTCACAGGGCTATGCTTCTGGAGTACAATTTAAATGAGGGAGTAGTGATAATTTGAACAAAGGAGTCAATACCATGATTGGAAAACCCACAGAATCAGCTTACCTAAGCTAGTGAGATATCACTGGCTCAGGTCTGACAAATGGGAAGCCTACATAAGTCTGAACTTGACTCCCTTAATATAGGTGACAATGGTATGGCTGGAACAATACAGGAGGTCACTGGCATCAGGTACAAGAAGTAACTCTAATACTAAAATGATTTATAGGAGCCCATTCTATATATAGAGATACCTTGTTCAAAGTAGAGACAGAGGTGTGTGGTGTGTGGTGTGTGGTGTGGGAAGGTGCTTTTGCCCTGCCTCAACAAGATGATGGTACAGACATAGTATGCTGTGTATGGGAGCCCTTACCTTCTCTGAGAGAGAGATGGCAGGTGAGGTGGGGGAAGTGGAGAGAGCAGGAAGAGAGGACGGAGTGGAAACTGGGATTGATATGGAAAACAATAAATTAATAAACAATAAAAATGAAACAGAACAACAAAAATGTACCATTTGTTCATCTTCTGAGAATTCTGAAGTTAGTGGAAAGCCAGTATACATGTTTCTGCCTCATGCTTAAGGGCTCGAAAGCCTGTTCTACCACCTATATTGAGCAACTAGCTTTCATTTATGGTAAGAATAGGGAACTCCTGGTTTCTGTGGTACATAGCCCTACCTAGTGGTATGAGAAACACCTAGGGCAGTCAGTCAAGAAATTGGTTCCAAGCTGGACATCTGTTTGATTATGAAGTCCACTAAAAGCAGTGTTCAATTGCCTAGTCTAATTGACCTTCTGAGTTGTCCTCATAACTCAGCATGAAATATCATAGCAACAGTGCTTTCCCAGGGACATCACAACAATTTTCCTTCTCTTTGAATCTCAATGAAGGGATTTTGGAAGGGGTATTTCATGACCAGGTGGCCTTTAGAAATTGGGTTTGTATGATTCAAGGTCCCCAGACTCATCAGATCTTAGGAAAACTTGGCTAAATCACGGGAAAGTATGGGAGCACTCAGGTGTGCTAGCAGGCAGAATGATCCTGAGTTTCTTCCCAGAACACACAAGAAGAAGGACCTGGGAACTGACATCATGGCAATGACAGGAAGAAGAGGGAGGCAGATCTAGAATGTATTCCCATGGAATTTGTGAGGTTTGTAAATGGCTTGACATTCAAAATTGAGTAGGAGCCAATTATAAGTACTTTATTCCTGGATTGATCTACCATGGGCTGATCTACAACAGCTTGTAAGAAGATAAGAGCAGAACCTAATGATATAACATCAAAAATACCTAGAAAAACACCAGAGCCACAGTATGTTCTTTTTTAAAATAGTAACCAAATTCCAATGTTTAGAAAAACAAGGCTAGTTACTAGGACCAGAAAAGGAAAGAAAGATATCATTTCCAAATATACAAAACAATAAGCATCTAAAGGAATTTTGTAACAGCTGTTGACTTGTAAATTATGAAAGTTTGCAATTTGCAACACTGTGTTTGAACATAAAGGATATCATGAAGTGATATATCAAAGACAGAAAGAGACAAATTTTACATGAGTTGAGAATGAAATGATTTTGTAATTTCATAAAATGTGATTTTTCTCAAATATATACAATGCACAAATATACATTGTAACATGTTTAATAAGCTAGTTATTAAACATCTTCTTTGTATATATGGGATAATAACATATTTCAGTCACTCTTGCAACAGTTTTATTTTTAAACTAATTTGTTTAAAATTTTGTTTAAACTAATTTGTTCCCCTGGAAGAGGGGTATATTATGTCTGGTTACCACATGTTTGGGAAAGGATATCAAGAAGGCAGATATAAGTCAGCTCCAAGGAATACATTTTAAAAGTGCAAGGCAACTAGATTTAATTTATCATGGAAAATGTAGGGCTATTAACATGGTTCCAGGGTTCACAGTCACATCATAGGTTACTCTAGCAAGATACCCAAGATACATTCCCAGCACACACACTGGATCACCACTGTTTGTAGTTCTTTTTCATGGATCTAAAGCTATCTCCTGGCCTCCAAAGGTATCAGGCATGCACATAGTGCCTAGAAGGATTTACAGGCAAAATACACATACACATAGAACAAATTAGTTTAAAAATAAAACTGTTGCAAGAGTGACTGAAATATGTTATTATCCCAAATATACAAAGAAGATGTTTAATAACTAGCTTATTAAACATGTTACAATGTATATTTGTGCATTGTATATATTTGAGAAAAATCACATTTTATGAAATTACAAAATCATTTCATTGTCAATTAAATAATTGTTTAAACTGTATACAAAACAATTTGTATAGTTAAACAAAATGGACAACATTCTATAAACAGCAACAAAATAGATTTCTCAAATGTAGACCTTATAGCACATTTGTATAAAATAAGCTACATCGGGTGGCAGGAGGATTCAAAGTTAGAGCCTGCCTGGGCTGCTGAGAAAGTTGAAGCTCATTTTGACCAAATCAGTTAGAACCTGTCTCCAAAGCAAAAGTGTAAAGGGCTTTGCATGTAGATCAGTATTAGAGCTCTTTCTTATCAAGGGTGATCCCATAGTTTTAGTCCTTGCTCTAAGAAAGAAAAGGGGAGAAGCTCCGCTGACATGAAGAGATGGGTAAAATCACTTGATAATAAAGGTGTGGTGTATAAGTATGAGATCCCAACACTCCCAACAAAAAGCCTGAGTGTAGTTTTGATGTCTGCATCCCCACCATTATACTATAGGTAGAAAGCACGTTGACACAAATGGATACTGGGAGCTGGTTAGCCAGCTGGCCTGGCACATGCACCAGAAGAACATCCAAGAGGCCCCATCACAAATGAGGTCGAAGCTAATGATCTAAAATCCACGATTGCCCTCTGACCTCCACACATGTGTCATGGTGCTTATAGGATAAAATTGACACAAAGGAACCCTCCCCTGACCATGGAAACAGAGAAACAAGGACCAGCACCTAAAACATAGTCAATAAAAAAAGCATCCCAAACTTGAAAGCATAGCCAATGAAAGAAGCCCACACTAGACCTTAAATCAGAATCAGAAAATTAACCCAAGATAGTTCAGAAACCAGACCAAGTGAAAGAAGCACACACTTGCTTGAAACTAGAGACAAAAGGCTAAAAAGAGCAAAAAAAATAGGTGAAAATTATACATGTACAAAGTATGAGGTCAATCATTGAAGAAACAATTATTTCTGAGTTAGATGAGTCATTTCTCTAGTTTCAAACTTAATTTCAGCATATTTGGTTGTCTGGTGACTTCTTTGGTATTTACTATCACATATTCTAAGAATAGGTAGAATTGCCAATGGTTATTTTTCATTTCAGTCTAGAAAATTTTATTAGAATAGTCCTTCTCTAAGACTCATTAGGAGTTAATAAGAAATCAGTTTTCTTTTTTAATAAGAAATTGTGAAGGTACAATTAATTTTAAACCCCCAAATAACATATTTCCATTTGGATAGGGACTTTTGGACTATTGATTTAATGTCTAGTATTTCTCCAGTGATAGACATATGTGGTGTGGTTTAAGAATGGAGAAAAGAAGGCTGGGTGGTGGTGGCACACAACTTTAATCCAGCACTTGAGAGGCATACACAGCTGAATCTCTGTGAGTTAGAGACCAACCTGGTCTTCAAGACCTAGCTCTAGGAAAGCCTCAAAAGCAACAGAGAAATCTTGTTTCACAAAAAAGAATGGAGAAAATATAGTCATATCTAAAAGGGCCACAAAGAAAACAAGGGATCAGATGTTCAGACCTCTCTGAATGCAAACAACCGTACCCCAGAATATCTGTCTATAATACCTACATCCAAATAGATTCAAAGAGTTATCACATATTGATTGATATTTCGGTGGCATGGTTATTATTCAAAGCTAGGCAGGTAGGCATTCTTACCTCGTATCAAAATTTTCAGATTCTATATCCTTCAACTGTTGAGGCCTCAGTATCTGAAGCAAGCAAAATATGCTGGAAAGTTTTTACACAAATGACCAATAACCTTACACAAACACAGGAGGATTTGTAATGATAACAGCCTCAATCAATGCGGGGAAGTTAGTTTTCAATTAGTTTGCATTTTTGTTGTGTCTCAGTGTCTGGTCTTGGACCTAACTCTGCCCATGTAAAAAGCTAAAGTTCACTCACCCACCCACTCAGGTCTTTACATTATCAAACCTTCATGTTCCCCACATCTACTTCTAATAATCCAATGTGTTACAAGTTTCATAAAACCATTTTTTCTGTATTTTAAGGTCATGTTTTTTGGTAATTCTTTATATTGAAAATGCTGACACTTATTGCATTACACTGGTATAAACTGGGTGTTCACCATTCCAAGTCAGCAGTAATTGATCACAAATTATATTGTATTTATTGATAATTGAGAAAATGATAATAAACATTAGGTTCAAAACAATTCTGTAAAATTTCAAACACTAGCAACATGATGGTAGTTATATGAAAGCAATTATCAATAAAAGTTCAATATTCTATCCCATAAAACATACAGAAAATTGTGCAGAAATGCTCTATTGGTTTGTTACCAGTAATCTTTCCCTGGCAGAATTATTCACATTTTAAATATTTATGCCTTCAAATATTGTCAAATTTATTCTACATCATTTTAATACCTGATTTCAGTGACAGATATATTGCTGCATATGTAGATGGTTTTCCAACAATCATTTTGGAATAACTATTTTATTTCATCGTAGAATGAGTTTAAAAATGACAATATGATAAGTCTTAGTAATGTTACTCATCTAACTGTGACTAAAGTATCAACAAATGCTAAAAAGTGTCCTTCCAGTACACATTATAAAGCACCTTAATTTTGTATGAATATTGGGACAGTAATTCCTTAATGAATTGGTCTCTTTAATGAAATTTTTAATGTGCTCTAAGTTTTGAGTTTCCTTTAAAAATTTCTGAAAGCACTGTACATTTGTTAGGTTTCTTTCTATTACTGATGCTTTGTTAAGTTTGACTATCTGAGCACTCTTTGAAAATTGCCACATATTTAATATTGTGAGTGTTCTTCTCGTATGGATTCTGTGATATTTGTTAAGATTCAAGTACCCAGAATAGGTTTTCTCAAGTGCCTCACATTTATACATTTTTTCTAATGTACAGATGTAGTGAGATATTGCAGAGATGATCCATGGTATAAGGACATAGCATGTAACATACTCATTAAATATTAAGGAGTCTGACTTTTCCTGTTGTACAGTGTGTTTGAAGATGTGAATCATAGCCACACAACTTGCCACAATTTGTATATTTTTTATCTTGCCATCTGCTATGTATTCTTAGAGGAAAATAAGTATTGAGCTCTTAGTTAAGGACTTGTCATATGCATTAAAATTGCAATGCTTCTCCCAAGTGTGTATTTTTGGATGAATGTCAAATGTTGATCTCTGATTAAAGAGATAAATTTTAAAGTTTCTGTACAGTGTGTATTCCTTGATGAACTAGAAGATTTATGCTTTGGTTAAAGAACTTACCACAATCTGAGTATTTGTAAGGTTTCTCTCCAGTGTGTATACTTTTCATGAACTTGAAGAACTGAAATGCTGGCAAAAGACTTCACACATAGTTTACAATTGTAAGGTTTCAGTCCAGTCTGTATTCTTTGATGAACTTTAATAATTGAGCTTGCTGCTCTGCCCACTGTCCTGTGATGGGTGCCCATGTCTCAGGTGAGTCTGGGCACTGCTGTGCTCCCCAACCTTCCAAGCAACCCCTACTCGCTTCTGCCTGGAACCACCCCCACCCCTGACAAGAGTGGACCTGCCTAGAAGGAAAGGCCCACCCTGATCTGGACACACATCACCCTGTCTACACTCTGCCCTCTGTCCTGTGGCAGGTTCTTGAGCCTCAGCTGCCTCCAGAGGCTGAGCAATCTGCCTGCCACTGGAAAGAAGGAAAGACCCGACCTGCACTCACTGGAAGATGGGATGGGAAGAAGACAGATTAAGAACACAACCAACAACAGAAAGACCAACATGACGCCACCAGAATGTAGGGACTCCACACTAGCAAGATCTGAAAAGCCCAACACAGAGGATGAAGAAGAGATGGACCTCAAAAATTATCTTAGGAAGTTGAGAGAGACCTTTAAATAGGAAACAAGAATATCCCTTCAAGAAATAGAAGAAAATACAAGCAAAGAATTACATGAAATGTAGGAAAAGACGAACCAAAAAAATTCAAGAAGTAAATAAATATCTTAAAGAATCTAAAGAAAGCCCAGAAAAAAAAAGAGGTAAACATGTGAATGAAGCAATTGAAACAGTTCAAGGCATCAAAGCTGAAATATACACAATAAAGAAAATGAATGAGGGGATGCTGGAAAAGAAAGGCTTGATAAATGATCTGGAACTAAAAATATGAGTATAACCAATAGAATTCAAGAGACAGAAGAGAGAATCTCAGTTGTTGAAGACTCCCCAGAGGATATAGAGTCATTGTTCAAAGAAAATCTCAAGTACAACAAATCCCTACCACCTGACACTTGTCAGAATGGCTAAAATCAAAGACAATAATGGCAACCTGTGCTGGAGACAATGTGGAGAAAAAGAAACAATCCTCTATTGCTGATGGAAGTGCAAATTTGTAAGACCACTCTGGAAATCAGTATGGTGGTTGCTCAGGAAAATGGGAATCAGTCTACCTCAAGATCCAGCAATTTCTCTCTTGGGCATTTACCCAAATGATGCACATTCATACAACAAGGACATATGTTCAACCAGGTTTATAGCAGTGTTGTTTGTAATAGCCAGAACCTGGAAGAAAACTAGATGCCCCTCAACTGAAGAATGGATAGAGAAAATGTGGTACATTTACACAATGGAGTTCTACTCAGCAGAAAAAAGCAACATAATCTTAAAATTTGCAAGCAAATGGATGAAACTAGAAGAAACCATCCTGGGTGAGGTAACCAGTCACAGAAATACACACATTGTATCTACTCACTGATATATGAATTTTAGACATAGAGCAAAGAATTACCAGCCTATAATCCTCTTAAACAAAGTAACAAGGAAAAAATGCATGGACCCCAGTAATGGGAAGGGGCAGGAGCTGGTTAGATAATTGGGAGTATGACAGTAGGGAAGTGGGAGCTGCCAGAATGAGAGGAGGAGAAGATGAGAGGAGAGAAGGATATGGAGGAGCAGAAATATTCAGTTGAGGGAAGAACAGAGGATACCAGGATGAGAGATACCATATTAGAGGGAGCCATTATAGGTCTGAGGAGAGATCTGGTGAGGGAGACTGCCAGAGACCTACAAGGATGATAGGAACTGACAGTCTTTGCAGTGGTGGAGAGGATAACCAAAATGCCCTTCACCAATAATGAGACTGATGACTTCTTTTTATGCCATCGTACAGCCCTCATCCAGTGGCTGCTGGAAGCAGAGGCAAACACCCACAGATATGCACTGAACTGACCTCTGGAACTTAGTTACAGAGAGGAAGGAATGAAGATCAAATGGGTTCATACAAGGCCAATGAAAACCACAGGAAGAGCTGGCCTGTACACGGGGAAGCACATGGATCCCAGACTGATGTTTGGGAGGCCAGTACAGGACTGATCAAGATCCCTGAACATGGATGTCTATTAGGAAGCCTCCAGATTCTAGGGAGTCCCTGGTAGTAGATTAATATTTTTCCCTGCTTTAAGAAGGAACTTTGAGAGCCCATCCCACATTCTTGGCCTGTACACATGGGGGAGGGCATAGGCCTGGGCCTGGATT
>NC_048602.1:15371919-15384879 GCF_003668045.3 Cricetulus griseus | reverse complement strand
ATTCTCCTAAGTGACTTAACCTAGAAAGACAAATAGTGCATGTTTTCTCAAATTCATGGATTCTATCATTTAAGATTTTGGTAACAATGCTAGCTATTTACTGTCTATAGAATTTACGAACCTAGTATGTGGCAAAAAGTAATGTCGCCTTTTTCCAGAAAAATGATAATTAAAAATAGTATTGCTGAAAAGTAGGAGGATAAATTAAAACAGTAATAACTCAGTGTGGTGAGGCTACAGTATGGTAGAAGAACAAATATAAAGAGGAATAATTAAGACTACAGGACTTTTTATAATTGGAATATTACATTTAAATAATTAGTGACTTATGTGGGTGGTTATATGTAATTAGATCATAGTTTTTGAAACCCTCTTTACACTGTCTGTATTGGGGGTTACACTGTGCTTACAGAATTTAAGGGAAATATCTTCATAAATTATGTTAACTCTACTCACCATATGACAAATCTTTTGAAGGAATATAGGGAACTGCACTTCTGTGAAACCTTGACAAAATATCTATGAGTGTAAAAACCATTTAACTGTCATCACTAATAGAAGGTATAGAGACAGGGAATGTCCCATTGTGTGTTGTGACTATATGTTTCCCTTTGTTTTATCTTGTCCATTTTTACATTTAAAACAATTTCATTTTACATGCCAATCCCAGTTCCCTCTCCCTCGAATCCTACAACTCCCCCTCCTTTTCCCCAACCAAACCCCATACACTTCTCAGAGTGGGTGAGGCCTCTCATGGGGAAATCAACAAATTCTGTCTCATCATTTGGGACATGACCATAGCCTTTCCTTCTACATCTTTGTTGTGCAAGGTATCCCTCCCTAGGTAATGGTCTCCAAAAATCCAGTTCACATACTAGGAATATTTGCTGGTTTCACTTCCAGCAGCTCCATAAACTGCCCAAGCCCCCTTCCCGCCCCGCATTGTCAGCAACATTCATGGGGACTATTTTAATCTTATGCAGATTCCACAGCTGTCAAGTCTGAACTCAGTGAGGTACCACATATTCAATCCAAATATTTCTATGTGTTTCCCAAAGAGGATCATTACTCTTGATCATATTATTGCTCCTCTTTCTCTATAAATGGAATCCAGGAGTTTGGCACAGTGCTTAGCTGTGAATGTCTGCATCAGGTTACATCAGTTATTGAATCTTGGCTTCATGGTGTTAACCAATGTAGTCATCAATGTAATAATATGGGAAGGTCAGTAAATGCACCCTTTTCATTATTGCCTAAATTCTTCACTGACATCTTCATTGTGGATTCCAGGGAATTTCCCTGGTACTAGATTTCTTGTTGACCCATTAATGGATCCCTCTATCCAAGTATCACATTCCTTGCTCTATCTATCTGTCATTCCCTTATCTTAAATTTTCAGATCCTTCATGTTTTCTTCCCTCCTCCCTTTTTCCCCTCCCCACTCTCTTACTACCCTTCCCCCTCCAGACACTCCCAATTAGGACAGAAAATCTTGTATATTTCTTCTTCTGGGTGGGGGATCCAAATATTTTACTTATTGGATGATGAATAAAGTTGTTTATGATAATGGCAAGGCACAATTTAGATTGGCAGGAATTCCAAACTTAAAGGTAGGCAGAAGGAAAACATTGTCAAGAGACACCATGCAGTCCCCAGGGAGACAAGACATCAGTATATCACCTAGGTAAGCCAAATCCACAGATTAATATAAATGGGTTAAGACAGGAAATCTTCAAGTAACGAATCTGCCATAATTGTAAGCTGGCCCCAAACGTACCAGGAGAGGTGAATGTCTTGCCCACCACTGCAAACCCCTAAATTTTAGGCCCTAATTTCTTGGGGCAAATCACATTCCCCAACACTGTCCACTGAAACCCCAGAGATTTGGGCGCAGCCTCCACACATCCCCATGCTCACCGCTGGCTTGAGGCCCTTTGCTGCTAGATACTAGTTGCCTCTGATCCATCATCTGCCCATCCCACCTACTATACCCAAGACACCTGGTAACAGCATCCCCATATGTTAAAACATACAACACTGAATTTGCCACCAACAGCCCTTGGCCTCTCCCCCACTAGGAGACAAGGAGCAACCACATAAGCCACAGGTCCCACCTACACCAATGGGAGGAAGAGAGATTCCCTGAATCAGAGACTTCAATTGTATCCACTGGAGGAAGAGATATGTAAATGACAGTATAAAAATACATTCCATAAAAGGAAGAGTAGTAGCATGACACTACCAGAGACTATGGGTTCTACACCAGCAAGACCTAAACATCCAAGTGCAAATGAAGCAGAAGAAAATGACATTAAAATACCTCTATGAAGTTTATAAAGGCTATTAATGGGGGAAATCAGGAACTCCCTAAAAGAGATGAAGGAAAAGACAAAAAAAAATCAATATGTGAACAAATCCATTAAAGCAAGCAAGGAAAGACCAGGAAAAATAACAGGTGAAGAAATCAAGTAAACTTTTCAAGAAAAATAACTGATATAGAGGAAATAAAGAAAACATGAGCTGAGGGAATGCAGGAAATGGAAAATCTGGGTAAATGAGGAGGAACTATATATGCAAGCTTAACCAACAGAATAGAAGATATGGAAAAGATATAGAGGGGAGGATGCCTTATAGGAAATAGATTCATTGACATGAGAAAATTTTAAATCCATCAAATTCTTCACACAAAATATCCAAGGAATTCTGGAACACCATGAAAAGACCAAAAGTAAAAATAACAGTTAAAGAAGAAGGTGAAAATGTTAGCTCAAAGGCACAGAAAACATATTCTACTAAATCATAGAAGAAAACTTTCCCAACCAAAAGAAGGAAATGCCTATGATAGGACTAGAAACTTAAAGAACACAAAATAGACTACACCAAAAACAGTACTCTCTCAAATAATAATAACAAACAAAAGATCAAAAACAAATAAAGAATATTAAACCTGAAAAGAATAAAGCCCAAAAAACATATAAAGGCAGACCTAACACAATTTCACCTAACTTCTCAGTAGAAACTCTTAAAGACAGATACCCTAGTTACATGTTCTACAAAGAATAGTAAAAAATGGATGCCAGCCCAGAGTATTCCAAAAAAGCCCTCTATTAGTATAAATGGAGAAAATCACATATTCCCAGACAATCCAGTCTTAAGAAATAAATATCACAAATTCAGCCCTACAGAATGTATTTGAAGGAAAATTCCAAAGTAAATCAGTTAGCTACACTCAAAAAAAAAGCATACAAAATTGTTAATATCACACTAGCAAAATTCCAAAAAAAAAGAAACTCACATACACAATACCACCATCACCACCAAAGCCAAAAATTAAAGGAATGAACAATCAATGGTCATCAATTTCTGATAATATCAATGGTCTCAGTTTTCCCATAAAATACACAGGCTAAGAGAATGTATAAATTGACAGAGTAAATCCATCTCCTGCATAGAAGAAACACAATACAACTTCAAAGACAGATATTACCTCATAGTAAAGGGTTGGGAAAAGATGTTTCAATCAAATGGACCTAATAAACAAGCTTGTGTAGCTACCCTAATATTGAATAAATTAGATTTCAATTTAAATTTAATCAAAGGAGATGAAGAAGGTCATTTTATATTCATCACATTAAAAATCCTTCAAAATGAAGTCTTAATTCTGAATACATATACTCAAAACAGAAAGGTAAACACTTTTGTAAAATAAAAATAACAATACTAAAATTTGAGTCACACATAAAACCCCACACACTGATACTGGAAGACTTTAACACCCCACTCTCAACACTTAACCAGAAAAATACTTATTAGAGAAAAAAGGAAATAAAATATGACTCAATTGTGTTTAAAAGGCCATATACATATTATTCCATGCCAATATAAAAGAATATGCCTTCACAGTACCCCACAGAACCTTTTCTAAAATTGACCACAGAGCAACAAAGAAATGCTCAACAGATAAAATAAAATTGGAAATACACCCTGTTATTGGATATCACTTTTTAAAGTTAGAATTCAAGAAGAACACAATTTGAAGAATTTCTACAAAGTGATGGAAATTGAACAGTGTTCATTGCGTCACCCACAGTCAAGTAAGAAATAAAGGAAGAAATGAATAACGTTCTAGAACTCAAAGAATACAAATCTACAGCATACTGAAAATTATGGAAAACATTAAAAAGAGTTCTAAGAGGAAAGTTCATAGCACTAAGAGCCTAGACAAAGGAAATGGAGAATCCCCCCCCACTAGTAACCTAACAACACATCTGAAAATCTGGAACAAAACAATCTAACTGCCCCAGGAAAAATAGATGCCAGTAAAAATATTGAGGGCTAGAATCAATAAAGTGTAAACAAAGAAAACAATACAATGAATCAATGAAACACAGAGTTGACACATTGAGATAACCAACAACATTGACAAAACTTAATATAACCTCACCAAAAAACAGAGCAGGCTCTCACTCAGCTCACTGGTCATCAGACAATTTTTCTTTGTTGCTCTGTATGCCATAATTACCTGATTGTACAGTGGGAATAGGCTTGCAATCTAATCTGCAGCCAACTCCTCTAGCCCACTGAATCTCATTAAACTTTCTTTTACCTTGTTCTGATTATCTAGTTTCTGAGTAACTTCTGAGACAGATGTTTCAAATCTCATAAAATGACCTTTGGCTTCTGTATGTGTCAATACATCCAATTTGTAAGGAAAATGTACCACAGGAAGGAGATCTCCCTAAATATAGAAGACGCACTTCTGCAGGAAGGCAAAAATGATTCATAAAAAATCTCAATAATCTAATATCTCCAAATGGTGCAAGTATTAATAGTCCCATAATTGTGCAACATCCCAATAACAAAAACAAAAATAACAGGGCAACCATTATGTGTCTCAGTTTTGTTGGATATGGTTAAGCAGCTCTGATGGCTTTATGACTTTAGCAATTCCCATCAGATATGGCTGAACCAGCACTCTGCAAGTAAATATAAGAAAAATTATTCAGGTGATCATTTTTAGAGTAATCATCTACCATCCAATATATTGTATGAAATAAAATATTGAGGAAACAACAATTTCTTGTTTAGTTGAGTCATTTTTCCAGTTCTGAAAATTAGTTCCAGCCTATTTTCTTGTTTTCTGACTACTTTGTTATTTACTGTCACATATTCTAAGAATAGTTAGAGTTGCCAATTATTTTTCTTCAATTTTCTGTCTAGAAATTTTATTTGGAAGTCTTATTCAAAGATTGCTTAGTACTTAATAATCATATTGTTTTCTTTCTTGATGAGAAATTATGAACACAATTCAATTTACACACACAAACATCTTACTTATTTGTGAATAAGCACTATTAGGCTTTTACTTTTCTGTGCATTAAGTCTCCAGTGACCGTATACGTGGAGTGCTGTAAGAATGCTAAAAATATATACAGATAAAAAAGGGACCAAAAGAAAAATGGGGATCAGGTGTTCCAATATCTCTGAATGAAACAACAACACCCAGTAATCTCTGTGCCTTTAATACCTACATGCAAATAGATTCAAAATTTATTACATATATATTATCTTTAAGTGGCAGGGTTATTATCTAAAGCTATGCAGGTAGACATTATTGGCTTAAACCAGTACTTTCTGACTATAATCTTCAACTCTTAAGGAAAAATCATCTGAAGAAAGTAAAATATCTGGAGAATTTTTACATAAACTATCAACAACCTCACACAAACACAGGTGGATTTGCAATGTTCATAGCTTCATTCAATGAGAGGAAGTAGTTTTCAGTTAGTTTGCATTTTTGCTGTGTATCAGTTTCTGGCCTGGGGCCTAACTCTGCCCATGTAAAAAGGTGAAATTTACTCACCCACCCACTCTGGTCTTCACATAATCAAGCCTTTTCACACACACACAAAGACCTAATGATGCAAACTGTTATAGTTTTCTTAAAGTTATTTGTTTTGCATTTTCAGGTCATGATTTTTGGTAATTTTTGTATTGTAATTCCTGAATCAACAGTAGTATAAAATGGATGTTCACCAAACCAAGTCAGCAGTAACTGAACACAAGTTATATAGTATTTATTGTTAATTGAGAAAATGGGAATAAATATTAGTTTTAAAATATCTATATCATATTCTCTAAAACTGCAAACATTAGGAATACAATGACAGGTATATGAAAACTATTATCAATAAGAGTTCAATATTCTGTTTCATAACATATACAAAAATTCTGCATTGATGTTGAAATGGATGGTTATCAGTAAATTTACCCTGGCATGACAATTCACATTTTAAATTACTCATGCCTTCAACTATTATCAAGTTTGTCCTATATTATTTTAATTAATGGTTTCATTATAGAACAGAAGGACATATTGCTGATTATGTAGATAGTTTTCCAACAATACTTCTGGGAATAGCCATTTTATTTCTTGGTATAATGCTTTTAAAATGACAATGATCCTAAGGCTATATAACGCCACTCATCTTACTAGATAAAGTTTCTACAAATGCTAAAAGTTTTCTTCAACTACTTACATTATCAAGAACCTTAATTTTGTATGATTATTGGGAAAGTGATTCCTTATTGAGTTGGTTTCTTTCTTGATTTTCAGATGTTCTCTAAATTTTGAGCTTCTTTAAAAACATTTAAAACATTGTACATTTGTTACATTTCTTTCCATTGGTGATGCTTTGTTGGGTTTGACTATGTGAGAACTCCATGAAACTTGCAACATTTTTAATATTGGCGTGTTCTAGTATGGATTCTGTGATGGTCATTAAGATTTAAGCCCGAGAAGACGTTTTCCCAAGTGCTTCACATTTATAGGCTTTCTCTAGTGTATGGATGTAGTGAGCTTTTACAGAGATGAATAATGGGAAAAGGACATAGCATGTAACAGACACATTAAATATTATGGATTCTTACTTCCATGGTTGTGTAGTGTTTTTAAACATGAGAAGCATAGGCACACAACTTGCCACACTTTGTATATTTTAACATATTTTCATTAAGTATTCTTTGATGAAAAGTAAGTAGTGAGCTGTTACTAATGACTTGCTACATGCATTTCAATTGCAACGCTTCTATCCAGTATGGACTGTTTCATTAATTTTAAGTGGTGAGCCCTGTTAAAAGGAATTGGCACATGCATTACACTTACATGATTTCTCTCAAGTGTGTATTGTTTGAGGATCCTGAAGTTTTGAGCTCTGCTTAAAACACTTTCCACAATCTGGGTATTATTACGTTTTCTGTCCATTGTGTATTTTTTGATGAACTTTAAGATTTGAGCCAACAGTGAATGACTTTTCACAATCTGAACATTTGTAAGGTTTCTCTCCAGTGTGTATTCTTTGATGCACTTGAAGGTGTGACCTCTGTTTAAAGAACTTTCCACAATCTGAACATTTGTAAGGTTTATCTCCAGTGTGTATTCTTTGATGAACTTTAAGATAATATCCATCAGTGAATGACATTCTACAATCTGAACATTTGTAAGGTTTCTCTCCAGTGTGCATTCTTTGATGAACTTTAAGATTTGAGCCATCAGTGAATAACTTTCCACAATCAGAACATTTGTAAGGTTTCTCTCCAGTGTGCATTCTTCGATGCAATTGTAGGTGTGACCTCTGTTTAAAGAATTTTCCACAATCTGAACATTTGTAAGGTTTCTCTCCAGTGTGTATTCTTTGATGAACTTTAAGATATGATCAATCAGTGAATGACTTTCCACAATCTGAACATTTGTAAGGTTTCTCTCCAGTGTGTATTCTTTGATGAACTTTAAGAATTGAGGCAGCAGTGAATGACTTTCCACAATCAGAACATTTGTAAGGTTTCTCTCCAGTGTGTATTCTTTGATGAACTTTAAGATTTGAGCCATCAGTGAATGACTTTCCACAATCTGAACATTTGTAAGGTTTCTCTCCAGTGTGTATTCTTTGATGAACTTTAAGACTTGAGCCATCAATGAATGACTTTCCACAATCAGAACATTTGTAAGGTTTCTCTCCAGTGTGTATTCTTTGATGAACTTTAAGTTTTGAGCCATCAGTGAATGACTTTCCACAATCTGAACATTTGTAAGGTTTCTCTCCAGTGTGTATTCTTTGATGAACTTTAAGACTTGAGCCATCATTGAATGACTTTCCACAATCTGAACATTTGTAAGGTTTCTCTCCAGTGTGTATTCTTTGATGAACTTTAAGATATGATCCATCAGTGAATGACTTTCCACAATCAGAACATTTGTAAGGTTTCTCTCCAGTGTTTATACTTTGATGCAGTTGAAGTGTGGAGCTCTGGTTAAAGAATTTTCCACTATCTGAACATTTGTAGGGTTTCTCTTCAGCATGTCGTCCTTGATGAACTTGAAGATCTGAGCCATTAGTAAAGGAATTTCCACATTCTTTACATCTACATACTGAGATCTTCTTTATGTGTAATTTTCCAGGCCTTTTATTTACTAAACATCCTGATATTTCTCTCAGACAAGTATCCTGGGTATACTCTTTTGGTATCATCTCCTGAATTGGATAACAAAACAGGCCTGGAAGAAATTAAAGGGAATTATTGTCTGACTTATGGAATCAGACAAATATAATAAAGAAACTTAGACATAACAGGACAACAACAGGTACTGTAGCAATAACATGAATCATAATCAAATGCTAAGTTTACTTGGAAATTGTATTATTATTTTGGATCAATAACACCTTTCAAAACATATAAATTGTGACATTTTGAAATGAAAAAATCAGCCAGACATTGGTGGTGCATGCTTTTAATCCCAGCACTCAGGATACCAAGGCAGATGTATCTCTGTGATTTCCAGGCCAGCCTGGCCTCAGAGCAAGTGTTAGGATAGGCTCCAAAGCTATGCAGAGACACACTGTCTTGAAAAAAAAAAGAAATGAACAAATCACATATTTACTTCCTATGATTTATTATTATTATTAGATGACGTTATGTAGTCAAACCAAGAGAATGATTGTTTAAAAGAAAGCACTAAAATCATCAGGAACAACAACTATGCTTATAAGGAATCAAATGTTCAAACATAATGAACAGTAAGAATGCTGTTTCATGAAATTGCATTTTATAATATGAAAAATTTGAAAGGTTCCACTTTCACATGTCATATAACCCAATACTATTTACATAAACTGGAGAATACAAAATCAACTATTAGCCATTACTAAAAGTGTTCTTTTTACTTGGAAATTGCATTCATAATTTAGTCAATGACACCTTTCAAAACACATGAATTAAAAGATGTTAGAAATGAAAAAATCTCCAATAGACTTTCTGTGGTTAATTGTTATTAAAAAATGTTAATATGTAGTTATTCAAAGAGGGTGACTATTAAACAGAATAAAATACAGCAATCATGAAAAAGAAATATGCCTATCCATTACATAAGGCTTTATGGACAGACATGAAGAAACTTTTAAAATGTCCTCAATCACAATTATAATTTTATAGTTCTTCCATTTCTGTAGATATGCTAAGAATATGTTTAATTGGCAAAAGACATACTGCATAAAATTAATATTTTCAGTGTATATTGAAATTTAGAATTTCAAAATAAAATACAAGAACTTAGAATTTACATGTTAAGTTCACTAATTATTTTAAATATAAATTTAATGAAAATATAATTATATCAATTCACATCTGTATTATTGCAGTCATTTGCATTCCAAATGTTTCAATATTCTGTCATTAATAATATAACCACCATTTGATAATTCTTATTGTGACATATATATATATGATGTGTGTGTGTGTGTGTGTGTGTGTGTGTGTGTGTGTGTGTTTCGTTGTGGTGTGTTGGGTGTTGTATTTTATTGTACTGAGTATTTTTTCTGATATTATATTGTTGTATTGTTATTGAGTATAACTGGAATATTATCACTACTAAATATTTTAGTCCAGCTTAATTGGTATGGTTTTACATCATGTCGAGATCGTTTCATGTGTGTACATTAAGCTTTTGTAGCATAATGAGATTATTATAAGCATGGGCACATGAGAATGTCTTGGCTCACTCATCAGTATTCATTTTCGGTTTTGTCTTAATAGTTTTCTTTTGATTGATGGGATTTTCGTACATATATATTCACGGACTACTTCTCAATCTGTTTGTTTAAACATGAATTTTTCTGTAGTTGGATCATTCTTCACTTATGGTGGGTGGATGGTCAGTATAAAAGAACGAAGGATTCAGAGGTAAATAACACCAAGGTTGTATGATATATATTCAGTAATATATGTTAACTTGTATTAGCTTTCAATATTACACCATATACATATGTGACACATTAAGGAAGCAATGACTTTTGTGGGTACAATAATGAACCAAAAAATAAAAATAATAATCGAAACCACCCAAGAAAATGCTGCTACCAAGCAGTCGTGCTTTTCTCTGTTCTTTTGTTGCTAAAATTACTTTTTAAGCTTTTGTGTAGCTTACATGGAAGTTCATAACATTACTGCCAGTTTCCCAGGTCCTGTTGCTGCTTGAATAGTTGTGGGAAGGCATCTGGAGAGCACAGAAACTATCCCCTAGTACTCTTGAAGGCTTCAGGCCATCTCAGGAGTATGGATTCCAACTCCTTATAGAGTGGGATAGTGCAAGAGCATGGAAGCTTCTCAAAAGCAGCCCAGCAGCTTGACTGGGCAGGCTGCTGTGGCAAGTTTACTGCTGAAGCAGAAGAACCTGAGCAGCTGGCGGCAATGTTACAAATTTCCATGTAAACTTTACAAAAGCTTAAAAAGTAATTTTAACAGCAAAAGAACAGTGACAAGCAAAACTTCTTGGTAGGAGCATTTTCTCAGGTGGTTTCTGTTTTGATAGAGACCAGCAGAAAATAAAGGAGTTCCTTTGAGATGTTTCCAGACTAAGAGAATGTTGAAAAATGCAGGGCTCCTTTCAGAAACCTGGCTACCTCAGTCAGTCTTCCCACTCTAGCATGAGACTGTTATCTCAGGGTCATGGGTTCATGCCCCAAGCAGGTGGCAGTGGCATTGACCACATCTCCAAGCCAGCAGCATGCTCCTTGGTTGCAGCATAGTCCAAGACAGTGAGCACAGATATCAGATCAGATGGTAAACATATCTTTGCCATCTGGGAAAGACAGTAGCTAAGAAAGCCACTGCTTTAATGTTGGTGGTGTTGTTTAACAGGTAAAAGATTGAGTGGCCAGAAAAATGTGAAGATTTACAATAAAGACAGATTCAGATGAAGGAAAACCTCTAAAGGTTAACACTGTGTTTAAAAGAAAGAAGGAAATAGAGTAGCTGTGTGTGGTAGCATATGCCTTTAATTCCAGCACTCCAGAAGGAGAGGCAGGAAATTTCCCTGTGTGATAAAATGAAAAACTAAAAGAAAAAGAAATAGAATAATAAAAAGCCACATGAAGATGGAAAATACACAGAGAGTCTGGATACTATATGCTATATTGTTGTCTTTAAACTGTTGGATTGCTGAGAAAGAGCAAAAACTGCTAATAGACATTTGTTTATCATTGCTGCTAAATTAATCGAACTTACACATTGTAAATGCTTTGACTTCAAAATTTGAGTCCAAGAACAGGCTACTTGGGAAAATATATCTTGCTTGTGTTTTCACAGAAAATGAAAAGCTGTCGATTCCTTCCAGACTAAGAAAGGTTGATCAAGCAAGAACCCCTGAAGCATTGGCCCAAATGATCCTATATTCGAAATAGATGAGATGATGCAGTCATAGACCACTACAGCCAGGATTTCTGTATTTTATCATGATACCCATTGTATGTACAAAATCCCCAACCAGCAGGAAGCAGTTTGATATGAATAGCACCCAAATTCCCAAATATTGTTTATAAATGTTTGTTTTCATTTAAATGGATTTAGTTATAAATGCTAATGATCACAGTCTCTTTTTAAAGGAACAAAAAGGTAATAGGATATGGAGATAAATATATTGGTATGGATTTCTTTTATTGATACAAATTTCAGGTCAATTTTGTATTATGCATAATTAATTACATATTATATAATCATCTATTATATACACAGCCTACAATTAGTTTAGTTAGGTTTTCTAGATATACAGAGATGTATTTGAGATGGATAGATATTCTTTAAACCTTTCAAAGACCTGCAGAATATATGCCATTTAAATGGTTTATGGATTTTCTTGACACTCAGACACAACTGCTCCTGGCATACCAATTACATCAGAAAGGAGGGTATGGACATTGATGAAACTTGTCATGGAGTTTGCCTTCAACATGGCAACATTAGCCATTTAGGCAGGAAATTGTTCTTGCCTGGACTGATTTTTGCTGTATAAACTGCACAAACAGGATCCACAAGAAAGTGACTGCTGAACTTACAAAGCAACACTCCTAAAGGGTTCAGCACCTGCTGAAATGGAGATGTGTGCCAGACACACTGTGGCATATGGGCTGAAGATGGATGCCCCAACATTAGACAGAAACTTTGTGTGACGGTCCATGATGCGAGATGTCTCTGTCAATTCTAGAGTCTATATAATATCATTCTGTGACCTTTGATGGAGTTGAAGACAGATAGTTATGGTTATAGTTTTCTTCAGTTATTATAAAAGATAAGTTACCCTTCTTTTTATTTAGACAGAAAAGAGGAGATAATTGGGAAGTTCTTCTGTGTATGTGTTTATCTTATTGGTTGTTGAATAAAGTACTGTTGGCCAATGAAGAAGCAAGTTAGGCAGGACTAGGTGTCAAGGAGAATTCTGGGAAATGTAGTAAAAAGAAGTTTTGTGATACAGGCAGGAAGTGACATAGCAGGCTCATATATATGCAAGGACAAGAAGGAGGTCATGCTCTTGCTCTTCTTCCTGCTCTGAGCTCTGGAGCCGCTATGTGAGCCCAGGAAGAGGATATGAGCAGAAGGTGTTCTCCATAAGTTAACCCTTATGATTATGTA
>NC_048602.1:15347880-15371419 GCF_003668045.3 Cricetulus griseus | reverse complement strand
ACCTGAATCAGAGACTTCAATTGTATCCACTGGAGGAAGAGATATGTAAATGACAGTATAAAAATACATTCCATAAAAGGAAGAGTAGTAGCATGACACTACCAGAGACTATGGCTTCTACACCAGCAAGACCTAAACATCCAAGTGCAAATGAAGCAGAAGAAAATGACATTAAAATACCTCTATGAAGTTTATAAAGGCTATTAATGGGGGAAATCAGGAACTCCCTAAAAGAGATGAAGGAAAAGACAAAAAAAAATCAATATGTGAACAAATCCATTAAAGCAAGCAAGGAAAGACCAGGAAAAATAACAGGTGAAGAAATCAATTAAACTTTTCAAGAAAAAAAAACTGATATAGAGGAAATAAAGAAAACATGAGCTGAGGGAATGCAGGAAATGGAAAATCTGGGTAAATGAGGAGGAACTATATATGCAAGCTTAACCAACAGAATAGAAGATATGGAAAAGATATAGAGGGGAGGATGCCTTATAGGAAATAGATTCATTGACATGAGAAAATTTTAAATCCATCAAATTCTTCACACAAAATATCCAAGGAATTCTGGAACACCATGAAAAGACCAAAAGTAAAAATAACAGTTAAAGAAGAAGGTGAAAATGTTAGCTCAAAGGCACAGAAAACATATTCTACTAAATCATAGAAGAAAACTTTCCCAACCAAAAGAAGGAAATGCCTATGATAGGACTAGAAACTTAAAGAACACAAAATAGACTACACCAAAAACAGTACTCTCTCAAATAATAATAACAAACAAAAGATCAAAAACAAATAAAGAATATTAAACCTGAAAAGAATAAAGCCCAAAAAACATATAAAGGCAGACCTAACACAATTTCACCTAACTTCTCAGTAGAAACTCTTAAAGACAGATACCCTAGTTACATGTTATACAAAGAATAGTAAAAAATGGATGCCAGCCCAGAGTATTCCAAAAAAGCCCTCTATTAGTATAATGGAGAAAATCACATATTCCCAGACAATCCAGTCTTAAGAAATAAATATCACAAATTCAGCCCTACAGAATGTATTTGAAGGAAAATTCCAAAGTAAATCAGTTAGCTACACTCAAAAAAAAAGCATACAAAATTGTTAATATCACACTAGCAAAATTCCAAAAAAAAAGAAACTCACATACACAATACCACCATCACCACCAAAGCCAAAAATTAAAGGAATGAACAATCAATGGTCATCAATTTCTGATAATATCAATGGTCTCAGTTTTCCCATAAAATACACAGGCTAAGAGAATGTATAAATTGACAGAGTAAATCCATCTCCTGCATAGAAGAAACACAATACAACTTCAAAGACAGATATTACCTCATAGTAAAGGGTTGGGAAAAGATGTTTCAATCAAATGGACCTAATAAACAAGCTTGTGTAGCTACCCTAATATTGAATAAATTAGATTTCAATTTAAATTTAATCAAAGGAGATGAAGAAGGTCATTTTATATTCATCACATTAAAAATCCTTCAAAATGAAGTCTTAATTCTGAATACATATACTCAAAACAGAAAGGTAAACACTTTTGTAAAATAAAAATAACAATACTAAAATTTGAGTCACACATAAAACCCCACACACTGATACTGGAAGACTTTAACACCCCACTCTCAACACTTAACCAGAAAAATACTTATTAGAGAAAAAAGGAAATAAAATATGACTCAATTGTGTTTAAAAGGCCATATACATATTATTCCATGCCAATATAAAAGAATATGCCTTCACAGTACCCCACAGAACCTTTTCTAAAATTGACCACAGAGCAACAAAGAAATGCTCAACAGATAAAATAAAATTGGAAATACACCCTGTTATTGGATATCACTTTTTAAAGTTAGAATTCAAGAAGAACACAATTTGAAGAATTTCTACAAAGTGATGGAAATTGAACAGTGTTCATTGCGTCACCCACAGTCAAGTAAGAAATAAAGGAAGAAATGAATAACGTTCTAGAACTCAAAGAATACAAATCTACAGCATACTGAAAATTATGGAAAACATTAAAAAGAGTTCTAAGGGGAAAGTTCATAGCACTAAGAGCCTAGACAAAGGAAATGGAGAGTGCCCCCCCAGTAACCTAACAACACATCTGAAAATCTGGAACAAAACAATCTAACTGCCCCAGGAAAAATAGATGCCAGTAAAAATATTGAGGGCTAGAATCAATAAAGTGTAAACAAAGAAAACAATACAATGAATCAATGAAACACAGAGTTGACACATTGAGATAACCAACAACATTGACAAAACTTAATATAACCTCACCAAAAAACAGAGCAGGCTCTCACTCAGCTCACTGGTCATCAGACAATTTTTCTTTGTTGCTCTGTATGCCATAATTACCTGATTGTACAGTGGGAATAGGCTTGCAATCTAATCTGCAGCCAACTCCTCTAGCCCACTGAATCTCATTAAACTTTCTTTTACCTTGTTCTGATTATCTAGTTTCTGAGTAACTTCTGAGACAGATGTTTCAAATCTCATAAAATGACCTTTGGCTTCTGTATGTGTCAATACATCCAATTTGTAAGGAAAATGTACCACAGGAAGGATATCTCCCTAAATATAGAAGACGCACTTCTGCAGGAAGGCAAAAATGATTCATAAAAAATCTCAATAATCTAATATCTCCAAATGGTGCAAGTATTAATAGTCCCATAATTGTGCAACATCCCAATAACAAAAACAAAAATAACAGGGCAACCATTATGTGTCTCAGTTTTGTTGGATATGGTTAAGCAGCTCTGATGGCTTTATGACTTTAGCAATTCCCATCAGATATGGCTGAACCAGCACTCTGCAAGTAAATATAAGAAAAATTATTCAGGTGATCATTTTTAGAGTAATCATCTACCATCCAATATATTGTATGAAATAAAATATTGAGGAAACAACAATTTCTTGTTTAGTTGAGTCATTTTTCCAGTTCTGAAAATTAGTTCCAGCCTATTTTCTTGTTTTCTGACTACTTTGTTATTTACTGTCACATTCTAAGAATAGTTAGAGTTGCCAATTATTTTTCTTCAATTTTCTGTCTAGAAATTTTATTTGGAAGTCTTATTCAAAGATTGCTTAGTACTTAATTATCATATTGTTTTCTTTCTTGATGAGAAATTATGAACACAATTCAATTTACACACACAAACATCTTACTTATTTGTGAATAAGCACTATTAGGCTTTTACTTTTCTGTGCATTAAGTCTCCAGTGACCGTATACGTGGAGTGCTGTAAGAATGCTAAAAATATATACAGATAAAAAAGGGACCAAAAGAAAAATGGGGATCAGGTGTTCCAATATCTCTGAATGAAACAACAACACCCAGTAATCTCTGTGCCTTTAATACCTACATGCAAATAGATTCAAAATTTATTACATATATATTATCTTTAAGTGGCAGGGTTATTATCTAAAGCTATGCAGGTAGACATTATTGGCTTAAACCAGTACTTTCTGACTATAATCTTCAACTCTTAAGGAAAAATCATCTGAAGAAAGTAAAATATCTGGAGAATTTTTACATAAACTATCAACAACCTCACACAAACACAGGTGGATTTGCAATGTTCATAGCTTCATTCAATGAGAGGAAGTAGTTTTCAGTTAGTTTGCATTTTTGCTGTGTATCAGTTTCTGGCCTGGGGCCTAACTCTGCCCATGTAAAAAGGTGAAATTTACTCACCCACCCACTCTGGTCTTCACATAATCAAGCCTTTTCACACACACACAAAGACCTAATGATGCAAACTGTTATAGTTTTCTTAAAGTTATTTGTTTTGCATTTTCAGGTCATGATTTTTGGTAATTTTTGTATTGTAATTCCTGAATCAGTACAGTAGTATAAAATGGATGTTCACCAAACCAAGTCAGCAGTAACTGAACACAAGTTATATAGTATTTATTGTTAATTGAGAAAATGGGAATAAATATTAGTTTTAAAATATCTATATCATATTCTCTAAAACTGCAAACATTAGGAATACAATGACAGGTATATGAAAACTATTATCAATAAGAGTTCAATATTCTGTTTCATAACATATACAAAAATTCTGCATTGATGTTGAAATGGATGGTTATCAGTAAATTTACCCTGGCATGACAATTCACATTTTAAATTACTCATGCCTTCAACTATTATCAAGTTTGTCCTATATTATTTTAATTAATGGTTTCATTATAGAACAGAAGGACATATTGCTGATTATGTAGATAGTTTTCCAACAATACTTCTGGGAATAGCCATTTTATTTCTTGGTATAATGCTTTTAAAATGACAATGATCCTAAGGCTATATAACGCCACTCATCTTACTAGATAAAGTTTCTACAAATGCTAAAAGTTTTCTTCAACTACTTACATTATCAAGAACCTTAATTTTGTATGATTATTGGGAAAGTGATTCCTTATTGAGTTGGTTTCTTTCTTGATTTTCAGATGTTCTCTAAATTTTGAGCTTCTTTAAAAACATTTAAAACATTGTACATTTGTTACATTTCTTTCCATTGGTGATGCTTTGTTGGGTTTGACTATGTGAGAACTCCATGAAACTTGCAACATTTTTAATATTGGCGTGTTCTAGTATGGATTCTGTGATGGTCATTAAGATTTAAGCCCGAGAAGACGTTTTCCCAAGTGCTTCACATTTATAGGCTTTCTCTAGTGTATGGATGTAGTGAGCTTTTACAGAGATGAATAATGGGAAAAGGACATAGCATGTAACAGACACATTAAATATTATGGATTCTTACTTCCATGGTTGTGTAGTGTTTTTAAACATGAGAAGCATAGGCACACAACTTGCCACACTTTGTATATTTTAACATATTTTCATTAAGTATTCTTTGATGAAAAGTAAGTAGTGAGCTGTTACTAATGACTTGCTACATGCATTTCAATTGCAACGCTTCTATCCAGTATGGACTGTTTCATTAATTTTAAGTGGTGAGCCCTGTTAAAAGGAATTGGCACATGCATTACACTTACATGATTTCTCTCAAGTGTGTATTGTTTGAGGATCCTGAAGTTTTGAGCTCTGCTTAAAACACTTTCCACAATCTGGGTATTATTACGTTTTCTGTCCATTGTGTATTTTTTGATGAACTTTAAGATTTGAGCCAAAAGTGAATGACCTTCCACAATCTGAACATTTGTAAGGTTTCTCTCCAGTGTGTATTCTTTGATGCACTTGAAGGTGTGACCTCTGTTTAAAGAACTTTCCACAATCTGAACATTTGTAAGGTTTATCTCCAGTGTGTATTCTTTGATGAACTTTAAGATAATATCCATCAGTGAATGACATTCTACAATCTGAACATTTGTAAGGTTTCTCTCCAGTGTGCATTCTTTGATGAACTTTAAGATTTGAGCCATCAGTGAATAACTTTCCACAATCAGAACATTTGTAAGGTTTCTCTCCAGTGTGCATTCTTCGATGCAATTGTAGGTGTGACCTCTGTTTAAAGAATTTTCCACAATCTGAACATTTGTAAGGTTTCTCTCCAGTGTGTATTCTTTGATGAACTTTAAGATATGATCAATCAGTGAATGACTTTCCACAATCTGAACATTTGTAAGGTTTCTCTCCAGTGTGTATTCTTTGATGAACTTTAAGAATTGAGGCAGCAGTGAATGACTTTCCACAATCAGAACATTTGTAAGGTTTCTCTCCAGTGTGTATTCTTTGATGAACTTTAAGTTTTGAGCCATCAGTGAATGACTTTCCACAATCTGACCATTTGTAAGGTTTCTCTCCAGTGTGTATTCTTTGATGAACTTTAAGACTTGAGGCAGCAGTGAATGACTTTCCACAATCTGAACATTTGTAAGGTTTCTCTCCAGTGTGTATTCTTTGATGAACTTTCAGACTTGAGGCAGCAGTGAATGACCTTCCACAATCTGAACATTTGTAAGGTTTCTCTCCAGTGTGTATTCTTTGATGAACTTTAAGACTTGAGCCCTCATTGAATGACCTTCCACAATCTGAACATTTGTAAGGTTTCTCTCCAGTGTGTATTCTTTGATGAACTTTAAGATATGATCCATCAGTGAATGACTTTCCACAATCAGAACATTTGTAAGGTTTCTCTCCAGTGTTTATACTTTGATGCAGTTGAAGTGTGGAGCTCTGGTTAAAGAATTTTCCACTATCTGAACATTTGTAGGGTTTCTCTTCAGCATGTCGTCTTTGATGAACTTGAAGATCTGAGCCATTAGTAAAGGAATTTCCACATTCTTTACATCTACATACTGAGATCTTCCTTATGTGTAATTTTCCAGGCCTTTTATTTACTAAACATCCTGATATTTCTCTCAGACAAGTATCCTGGGTATACTCTTTTGGTATCATCTCCTGAATTGGATAACAAAACAGGCCTGGAAGAAATTAAAGGGAATTATTGTCTGACTTATGGAATCAGACAAATATAATAAAGAAACTTAGACATAACAGGACAACAACAGGTACTGTAGCAATAACATGAATCATAATCAAATGCTAAGTTTACTTGGAAATTGTATTATTATTTTGGATCAATAACACCTTTCAAAACATATAAATTGTGACATTTTGAAATGAAAAAATCAGCCAGACATTGGTGGTGCATGCTTTTAATCCCAGCACTCAGGATACCAAGGCAGATGTATCTCTGTGATTTCCAGGCCAGCCTGGCCTCAGAGCAAGTGTTAGGATAGGCTCCAAAGCTATGCAGAGACACACTGTCTTGAAAAAAAAAAGAAATGAACAAATCACATATTTACTTCCTATGATTTATTATTATTATTAGATGACGTTATGTAGTCAAACCAAGAGAATGATTGTTTAAAAGAAAGCACTAAAATCATCAGGAACAACAACTATGCTTATAAGGAATCAAATGTTCAAACATAATGAACAGTAAGAATGCTGTTTCATGAAATTGCATTTTATAATATGAAAAATTTGAAAGGGTCCACTTTCACATGTCATATAACCTAATACTATTTACATAAACTGGAGAACACAAAATCAATTATTAGCCATTACTTAAAGTGTTCTTTTTACTTGGAAATTGCATTTATAATTTAGTCAATGACACCTTTCAAAACACATGAATTAAAAGATGTTAGAAATGAAAAAATCTCCAATAGACTTTCTGTGGTTAATTGTTATTAAAAAATGTTAATATGTAGTTATTCAAAGAGGGTGACTATTAAACAGAATAAAATACAGCAATCATGAAAAAGAAATATGCCTATCCATTACATAAGGCTTTATGGACAGACATGAAGAAACTTTTAAAATGTCCTCAATCACAATTATAATTTTATAGTTCTTCCATTTCTGTAGATATGTAAGAATATGTTTAATTGGCAAAAGACATACTGCATGAAATTAATATTTTCAATGTATATTGAAATTTAGAATTTCAAAATAAAATACAAGAACTTAGAATTTACATGTTAAGTTCACTAATTATTTTAAATATAAATTTAATGAAAATATAATTATATCAATTCACATCTGTATTATTGCAGTCATTTGCATTCCAAATGTTTCAATATTCTGTCATTAATAATATAACCACCATTTGATAATTCTTATTGTGACATATATATATGTGTGTGTGTGTGTGTGTGTGTGTGTGTGTGTGTGTGTGTATTTTGATGTACATATTTTTTCTGAATATATTTGTATGTATATATAACTAATATACAACTACAGAATTTTAGTCCAGCTTAATTGGTAATGGTTACATCATGTCAGATCTTTTCAGGTTACATTAAGCCATAATGAATATAACCCATGGCACAGAGAATTTTCTTGCTCACATCATTCATTCGGTGTCTAAAGTTCTTTGATTAGGGATTTGACAGATAGGGACACTATCAATTGGGAAACAGAAATTCAGGGTCATTCTTCACTTATGATGGTTGGATGGTCAGTATAAAAGAACGAAGGATTCAGAGGTAAATAACACCAAGGTTGTATGATACATATTCAGTAATATAAGTTAACTTGTATTAGCTTTCCATATTACACCATATACATATGTGACACATTAAGGAAGCAATGACTTTTGTGGGTACAATAATGAACCAAAAAATAAAAATAATAATCGAAACCACCCAAGAAAATGCTGCTACCAAGCAGTCGTGCTTTTCTCTGTTCTTTTGTTGCTAAAATTACTTTTTAAGCTTTTGTGTAGCTTACATGGAAGTTCATAACATTACTGCCAGTTTCCCAGGTCCTGTTGCTGCTTGAATAGTTGTGGGAAGGCATCTGGAGAGCACAGAAACTATCCCCTAGTACTCTTGAAGGCTTCAGGCCATCTCAGGAGTATGGATTCCAACTCCTTATAGAGTGGGATAGTGCAAGAGCATGGAAGCTTCTCAAAAGCAGCCCAGCAGCTTGACTGGGCAGGCTGCTGTGGCAAGTTTACTGCTGAAGCAGAAGAACCTGAGCAGCTGGCGGCAATGTTACAAATTTCCATGTAAACTTTACAAAAGCTTAAAAAGTAATTTTAACAGCAAAAGAACAGTGACAAGCAAAACTTCTTGGTAGGAGCATTTTCTCAGGTGGTTTCTGTTTTGATAGAGACCAGCAGAAAATAAAGGAGTTCCTTTGAGATGTTTCCAGACTAAGAGAATGTTGAAAAATGCAGGGCTCCTTTCAGAAACCTGGCTACCTCAGTCAGTCTTCCCACTCTAGCATGAGACTGTTATCTCAGGGTCATGGGTTCATGCCCCAAGCAGGTGGCAGTGGCATTGACCACATCTCCAAGCCAGCAGCATGCTCCTTGGTTGCAGCATAGTCCAAGACAGTGAGCACAGATATCAGATCAGATGGTAAACATATCTTTGCCATCTGGGAAAGACAGTAGCTAAGAAAGCCACTGCTTTAATGTTGGTGGTGTTGTTTAACAGGTAAAAGATTGAGTGGCCAGAAAAATGTGAAGATTTACAATAAAGACAGATTCAGATGAAGGAAAACCTCTAAAGGTTAACACTGTGTTTAAAAGAAAGAAGGAAATAGAGTAGCTGTGTGTGGTAGCATATGCCTTTAATTCCAGCACTCCAGAAGGAGAGGCAGGAAATTTCCCTGTGTGATAAAATGAAAAACTAAAAGAAAAAGAAATAGAATAATAAAAAGCCACATGAAGATGGAAAATACACAGAGAGTCTGGATACTATATGCTATATTGTTGTCTTTAAACTGTTGGATTGCTGAGAAAGAGCAAAAACTGCTAATAGACATTTGTTTATCATTGCTGCTAAATTAATCGAACTTACACATTGTAAATGCTTTGACTTCAAAATTTGAGTCCAAGAACAGGCTACATGGGAAAATATATCTTGCTTGTGTTTTCACAGAAAATGAAAAGCTGTGGATTCCTTCCAGACTAAGAAAGGTTGATCAAGCAAGAACCCCTGAAGCATTGGCCCAAATGATCCTATATTCGAAATAGATGAGATGATGCAGTCATAGACCACTACAGCCAGGATTTCTGTATTTTATCATGATACCCATTGTATGTACAAAATCCCCAACCAGCAGGAAGCAGTTTGATATGAATAGCACCCAAATTCCCAAATATTGTTTATAAATGTTTGTTTTCATTTAAATGGATTTAGTTATAAATGCTAATGATCACAGTCTCTTTTTAAAGGAACAAAAAGGTAATAGGATATGGAGATAAATATATTGGTATGGATTTCTTTTATTGATACAAATTTCAGGTCAATTTTGTATTATGCATAATTATTTACATATTATATAATCATCTATTATATTCACAGCCTACAATTAGTTTAATTAGGTTTTCTAGATATACAGAGCTGTATTTGAGATGGATAGATATTCTTTAAACCTTTCAAAGAGCTGCAGAATATATGCCATTTAAATGGTTTATGGTTTTTCTTGACACTCAGACACAACTGCTCCTGGCATACCAATTACATCAGAAAGGAGGATGGACATTGATGAAACTTGTCATGGAGTTTGCCTTCAACATGGCAACATTAGCCATTTAGGCAGGAAATTGTTCTTGCCTGGACTGATTTTTGCTGTATAAACTGCACAAACAGGATCCACAAGAAAGTGACTGCTGAACTTACAAAGCAACACTCCTAAAGGGTTCAGCACCTGCTGAAATGGAGATGTGTGCCAGACACACTGTGGCATATGGGCTGAAGATGGATGCCCCAACATTAGACAGAAACTTTGTGTGACGGTCCATGATGCGAGATGTCTCTGTCAATTCTAGAGTCTATATAATATCATTCTGTGACCTTTGATGGAGTTGAAGACAGATAGTTATGGTTATAGTTTTCTTCAGTTATTATAAAAGATAAGTTACCCTTCTTTTTATTTAGACAGAAAAGAGGAGATAATTGGGGAAGTTCTTCTGTGTATGTGTTTATCTTATTGGTTGTTGAATAAAGTACTGTTGGCCAATGAAGAAGCAAGTTAGGCAGGACTAGGTGTCAAGGAGAATTCTGAGAAATGTAGTAAAAAGAAGTTTTGTGATACAGGCAGGGAGTGACATAGCAGGCAGACTCATATATATGCAAGGACACGAAGGAGGTCATGCTCTTGCTCTTCTTCCTGCTCTGTGCTCTGGAGCCGCTATGTGAGCCCAGGAAGAGGATGTGAGCAGAAGGTGTTGTCCATAAGTTAACCCTTATGATTATGGTTGATAATTAAGACTTAGCTATCATATAAGAAATCTTAGTCAATTGTTCACACCCTTTATAAACTAATATAAAATTCTGGTGTTATTTTGGGTACCCACGTGGCAGCATGGCTCAGGCAGATGAAGTAGAGACTTATTGTTACACAAAATGGAGACTAGCAGTAACCGTAGGACCAGGCATAGGAATTTTCATTTAAAGTTACATGTATAAAATAAATACTATGTTCAATGAGAATACTATGATATTTCTCTGATCTATTGTAGGGGAAGTTGTAGCCACACCTATTTAGGGGCTGGCTACAGGTGTGTCTGACCATGCCTGTGATGGCATGGTCAGAGTGACATACAATGAGAGAGAGGTTCAGGTGGCAGGGTTTCACTTTCGAGTTCCCTTTCGGCTTGCTGTACAGACTGATGCCACACCTGCTGGATAGGTCGCTCTATGAGTAAGGTTTTTTCCTATTAAATAACCTTGTATTGTCCAGAGCTGCAATTGAAGCCCAAACATACCACCGGGTGACAAGAAGAGACAGAAAGATCCCACCGGGACCCACTGGGAGATGAGATGTGAAGAAGACAGAATAAGAACACACTCAACAAGAGAAAGACCAATATGACACCATCAGAATCTAGGGACTCTACACAGCAAGATCTGAAAAGCCCAACAAAGAAGATTAAGAAGAAATGACCTCAAAAATTATCTTAGGAAGATGATAGAAAGCTTTCAAGAGGAAACAAGAAAAGTCCCTTAAAGAAACTGAAGAAAAACAAACAAAAATTTACAAGAAATGGAGGAAAAGACAAACCAAAAAATTCAAGAAATAAACAAATCTCTTAAAGAATCTAAAGAAAGCAAAAATAATAAAAAAAAAACAAGTGAAGGAAGCACTCAAAAACAGTTCAAGGCATGAACGCTGAAATAGAAACAATTAAGAAAACACAGAAGGAGGGGATGCTGGAAGTAGAAAGGCTGGGAAAATGACCAGGAAATAAGGATGTGAGTATAACCAACAGAATACAAGAGATGGAAAAGAGAATCTCAGTTGTTGAAGACTCGCTGGAGGATATAAAGTCATCAACCAAAGAAAATCTCAAGTTTAACAAATCCCTAACACAAAATATCCAGGAAGTATGGGACACTGTGAAAAGGCAGAACCTAAGAATAATAGCTACAGAAGAAGGTGAAGAAATACAGTTCAAAGTTACAGAAAACAAATTCAACAAAATCATAGAAGAAAACTTCCCCAAACTAGAGAAGGATATGCTTATGAAAGTTCAAGAAGTTTACAGGACACCAAACAGACTGGACCACAAAAAGAAGTCCCCTTGACATATAATAATCAAAACACCAAAACTACAGAAAAGAGAGAAAATATTAAGAACAGCAAATGAAAAAGGCCAAGTAACATATAAGGCAGACCTATCAGAATCACACCCGACTTCTAAATGGAAACTTTGAAACCCAGAATGGCCCAGCTAGATATCCTACAAATACTAAGGGAGCATGGACTCCAACCAAAACCACAGTACCCAGAAGTCTATAGATGGAGAAAATAAGATATTCCATGCCAAACCAGACATAAATAATACATATCTAAAAATTCAGCACCACAGAAAGTTTTGGAAGAAAATCTGCAACACAATGAAGATAAATCCACTCACAAAAACATAGTAAATAGATAAGTCAATTTTACCAATCATGAAAAGAAACAGGAGGGTGAATTTCATACACAATGACACCACCAACAATAAATCCAAAACAAACAAGAACCTACAATCAATGGACATTAATATCCCTCAATGTCAATGTTCTTAACTTGCCTATGTAAAGATGCAGGCTAACAGAGTGGATAGGAAGACAGAATCCATCCTTCTGCTGTATACAAGAAACAGACCTGAACTTCAAAGACAGTTGTTACCTTAGAGTGAATGGTTGGGAAAAGATTTTCCAATCATATGGGACCAACAAATAAGCTGGTGTAGCAATCTTAATATCTAATGAATTAGACTTCAAACTAAAATCAATAAAAAGAAATGAAGAAGGGTATTTCATATTCATCACAGCAAAAGTCAATAAAGATGAAGTCTCCATCCTGAACATCTATGTCTGAAATACGAAGACACCCACATTTGTAAAAGAAACATTACTTAATATCAAACCACACATAAAACCACACAAGCTTATATTAGCAGACTTCTACATCCCACTTTCACCAGTAGACAGGACCACCAGACAGAAACTTAACAAAGAAGCAAAGGATCTAACAGAACTAATGACCCAACTGGGTTTAACAGATATCTATAGAAAACACCACATGAACCTTCTCTAAAATTGACCACATAGTTGGCAACAAAGCAAACCTCAACAGATACAAAAAAATGAAATAACTCCCTGTATCTTATCAGATCATGATGCTTCAAAGTTAGAATTCAACAGCAATACAAATTGCTAAAAACCTACACACTGATGGAAATTGAATAATAACCAATTGCAAGATTCCTGGGTTGAGGAAGAAATTAAAAAAGAAATAAAAGGCTTCCTAGAATTTATTGAGTATGTAGACACAAAATACCCAAACTTACGGGACACACTGAAAGCAGTTCTAAGAGGAAAGTTCATAGCACTAAGTGCGCATATAAAGAAACTGGAGAACAGACACAATAGAGAATTGAAATAACAACTTTAAAATTTAGAACAAAAAGAAGCAAACTCACAACGGAGGAGTAGACACCAGGAAATAAACTGTGTGTTGAAATCAATAAAGTAGAAGCCAGGAAAGCATTACAAACAATCAATGAAACGAACAATACGTACTTTGAGAAGATCAACAAGATAGACAAAACTCTATCCAAACTAACAAAAAGGAAGAGAGAGAGAGAGAGAAAAAGAGAGAGAGAGACAGACAGAGAGAGAGAGAGAGAGAGAGAGAGAGAGAGAATGCTAGTTCACAAAATAAGAAATGAAAAGGGGGATATAATAACACACACTGAGGAAATCCAGAGAATCATCAGGTCATACTTTGAAAACCTGTACTCCACAAAAATCAAAAAGGAAGTGAACAATTTCTTTGGCAGATAGCAGTTAGAAAATTAAACCAAGAATATATAAACAGTTTAAATTTACCTATAACACATAATGAAATAGAAGCAGTCATCAAAAGCCTCCCAACCAAAAAAAAAGCCCAGGGACAGATGTCTTCACTGTAAATTTCTACCAGAAATTCAAACAAGAGCTAATACCAGTACTCCACAAATTGTTCCACACAATAGAAGCTAAAGGGATATTGCCAAACTCTTTTTAAGAGGGTACAATCATGTTGACAAACAAGCCACACAAAGATACCACTAAAAAAGTGAACTACAGACCAATATCCCGAATGAACATCGATGCAAAAATACTCGATAAAATATTGGCAAATTGAATCCAAGAACACATCAGAAAATCATGCACTATGATAGGCTTCATCCTAGGGATGCAATGATGGTTCAACATATGAAAATCCATCAATGTAATCCACCATATAAACAAACTGCAGAAGAAAAAAATCCAACATCCCTTCATGATAAAGACCCAGGAAAGATCAGGAAAAACAGGAGCATATCTAAACATGATAAAAACAATATACACCAAACCAACAGCCAACATCAAACTAAATAGAAAGAAATTCAAGGCGATTCCTTTAAATTCAGGAAAAAGACAAGGCTGTTCACTCTCTCCATATCTCTTGAATATTGTTCTTGAAGTTCTAGGAAGAGCAATAAGACAAGAAAAGTATATCAAAGGGATAAAAATTGGAAAGGAAGGAATCAAACATTCACTATTTGCAGATGATATGATAGTCTATATAAGTGACTAATAAACACCCTCAACAAAGTAGCAGAATACAAAATTAGATTTCAAACTAAAATCAATTAAAACAGATGAAGAAAGTCATTTAATATTCATCAAAGGAAAAATCCATTAGGAAGAAATCTCAATTCTAAACATCTATGTCCCAAATTCAAAGGCACCAAGATTCCTAAAAGAAACATTATTAAAAATCAAATTACAAATAAGGCCTCATTCAGTTACAGTGAGAGACTTCAACACCCCACTTTCACCACTGCACTGGACCACCATATAGAAACTTAAGAAAGAGACAAAGGAAGTAACAGAAGTTATGACTCATATGTGACTAAGAGACATCTATAGAACATTCCATACAAATGCAAAAGAATATACCTTCTTTCCAGCATCATATGGAAACTTCTCTAAAATCAACTCTAAAATCCTCTGAAACATAGCAAACCTCAACAGGTACAAAAATATTGTAATTACCCCTTTTGTCTTATCAGACTACCATGATCTAAAATAGAATTCAAGTGTAACAAAAATTGCAAAAATCCTAGCAACTCATGAAAAATGAACAACCAGCAATTACACCATTTATGGGTCAATGAATAAATAAAGAAATAAATTAAAGACTTCCTAGAATTCAATGAAAATGAAGACACAAAATAACCAAACTTATGGGACACTTTGAAAGTAGTACTAAGAGGAAAGTTTGTAGCTCTGAGTGCTCACATGAAGAAACTAAAGAATAGTGACACCAGTGTCTTGACAATGCAACTGAAGCTCTAGAACAAATGGAAGCAAATTTAGCTGGGAATAGTAGTTTCCAGAAAATAATCAAACTCAGGGTAGAAATCAATAAAGTCAAAACAAAGAAAATAATTCAAAGAATCATTGTAATGAAGAGAGAGCCTTCATCCACCAGGTGATGGAAGTAGAAGCAAATACCCTCAGCTACATACTGAAGTGAACTGGAATCCAATTGCAGAGAAGGAGGAGGTATAAGCAAAGTGGTCAAGACCAGGCTGGCCAAACACACAGAAACAGCTGACCTGAACAAGGGGGTGCTTTTGGGCCCCAGATTGATCTCTGGGAAAGCAGCATGGAACTGATCCAGACCCCATGAATGTGGGTGTCTGTGAGGATGCCTCAGAAATATATGGGGTCTCTTGTAGTAGACCAGTAATTATCGATTTCACAGGAATGGAATTTGGGAGCCCATTTCAGATAGAGGCATAGTTTTGCAGCCTAGACACATGGGTGAGTGCCTAGGCCCAATTCGAAAGGATATGACAGCCCCCAATGTAAGGCCCCACTCTCCCTGGGAAGCAGAAATGGTATGTGATTGGTAGGGTGTTAGTGGGGGGAAAGGATAGAGAGGAGGGAGAGGGAATTGGGATTAACATTAAAACAATCTCGTTTCTAAATCAAATAAAAAATGGAGAAAAAATAAAAAAGAAAATGAAGGTGAAGATATCCTGTTCAAAACTACTGAAAACATATTCAACTAAATCATAGAAGAAAACTTTCCCATAACAATGAAATATGTGTAACAAGTAAAAAGCTTACAGAGCACCAAATAGAATAGATAAAAACCAGGACCCTCCCAAATAATAATAAAAAATCATACAAAAATGAATAAATATTATTAAAATCTGCAAAGGAAAAATTCCAAGAAACATACAAAGGAAGACGTTTCATTATTACACCTGACTTCTTTGTAGAAACTCTGAAACCTAGAGGTCTTAGATACATGTTCTTCAAATACTAGTACAAAATGGATGCGAGCATAGACTACTCCAACAAAGCTCTGAATTAGTATAGATGGAGAAAATCAGATATTCCATGAAAAAAACAGAATAAAAAATACATTCCCAAATACAGCCTTGTGGAAACTTTTGGAACGGAAAACTCCAACCTAAGGATGCTAGCTACATTGTGAAAATTCCAAAAAAATCAAAACACACAGACAAAATCAATCACCACCACCAAATCCAAAAATAACAGGAATAAACAATCAATAGTTATCAATATCTAATAATATCCATGGTCTCAGTTTGCAAATAAAAGACAAAGGATAACAGAATGTATAAAGAGACAGAGTACATCCATCTCCTGCATATAAGAAACACAATTCAACTTCAAAGAAAACATTATCTCAGAGTAAATGGTTGTAAAAAGATTTTCCAATCAAATGGACCTAACACTTAATAAATTAGACATCAAACTAAATTTAATCAAGAGAGATGAAGAAGGTCATTCCATATTCATCACAGGAAAAATCCAACAAGATGAAGTCTTAATTCTGAACATATATGTCCCTAATACAAAGGTACATACATTTTTAAAAAAACATTACTAAAACTTAAGTCACACATAAAACCCCACATATTAGTAGTGGAAAAGTTTAGCACCCCACTCTCACCTCTGAACCAGACTACAAGACAAATAAATCTTAACAGAGAAATAAAGGAACTATGATATGAGTCATTGAGATTTAACACATATCTACAAAACCTTCCATCCCAATACAAAAGAACATACTTTTTTCTCAGCATCCAATGGAACCTACTCTAAAAATGACCACATTGTCAGCAACAAAGCAAACCTGAGAAGATAAAATAAAATTGGAATAGCACCCTGCATCTTATTGGAAATTCATTGTATAAAGTTAGAATTCAACAAAAACACAATTTGAAAATTTCCTACAAACTGATGGAAATTGAAGAGTGTTTATTTGCATCCCCCATGGTCAAGGAAGAAATAAAGAAAGAAATGAACAACTTTCTAGAACTCAATGAAAACTAATCCACAGCATAATGAAACTTGTGGAATACATTGAAATCAGTGCTAAGAGGAAATTTCATAGCACTAAGTGCCCATATAAAGGAAAAGGATAATTCCCACTTAGAAAAGTAAGTGGAAAATACCCTTGAAGGAATTGATACAGCAGACCACTTCCTTAATGTAACACCAGTAGCACACACATTGAGATCAACAATTAATAAATGGGATATCTTGAACCTGAGAAACTTCTGTTAGGCAAACGACACAGTGAGTCAAAAAGACCAATTAGCAGCCCAGAGAACTGGAAAAGATCTTTACCATCGCAACATTTGACAAAGGGCTGATTTCCAAAATATAAAAAGAACTCAAGAATCTAGTTACCACAACACGAAATTATACAATTAAAAAGCAGGGTACAGGACTAAATAGACAATTCTCAATAGAGAAATCTAAAATGGCCAAAAGGCACTCAAAGAATTGCACAGCATCCTTAGCTATCAGGGATATGCAAATCAAAACAACTCTGAGATAACATTTTATACCTGTGATATTGGCCAAAAATAAAACATGCTAATGAAAGCTTATGTGGAGAGGATGTGGAGTAAGGGGAACATTCCTCCATTGCTGGTGGGAGTGCAACCTTGTACAGCCACTTTGGAAATCAGTAGGCATTTAATCACAAAACTGAGAACTGATGTACTTCAAGACCAGCAATACAAATCTTGGGCATATACCAAAACATATACACTCACACCACAAGGACATTTGTTCACCTATGTTCATACCAGCATTATCTGCAATAGCCAGAACCTGGAAGTAAAGTAGATGCTCCTCAATTGAAGAATTCATAAAGAAAATGTGATACATATACACAATGTTTAAAAACATGACATGTAGAAAACCCCAGACAAAATGGATGAAAATAGATGAAAAGATACTGCATGTGGTAACCTAGGTATAGAAAAACAACCATGATATGTCCTCTCTCAAGAGTAGATATTGACATATTGCAAAGGATTAACAGCTTACAATCCAAAACCCAAGAAGCTAGGAAATGAAATGGACCATAGGAGAAAAATGAGGACCCCAGAGAAGGTGAAATAGACAATTATCTGAGTACACTGAGAGCATGGGGGATGGGGTTTGGAGACAGGAGGGAGAGGAGTGGAGAAGGGGGGACAGGACAATATGAGGGATCAGGAAGGTCATGTTGGTGGAAAGATAGAGAAGGAGAGCAATGAATGCGATAGCATGATAGAAGGCAGGACGGGGGGGGAGGGGGGGTGGGGGGGGGGGGTGGGGGGGGGGGGGGGGGGGGGGGGGGGGGTGATAGAAGGAGACATTATGGGGTTAATAAAAAATAAGCACTAGGGAAATTCCTCAGGATTCCACACTGATCACCCCATATAAGAATCTAAACAATATTTTAAAGACTACCATAAATATTCTTCCCCTACAATGAGATTGATGACTAATGTAAATGTCATCACAGAGCCTTCATACAGTAGATGATGTAAACAGAAACATAGATTCACAGCTTAGCACTGTGAATGATGAACTCCTGAAATCCATTCATAGAGAGGGAGGAATGATGAGCAAAGAGTTAAAGATCATGTTGGGTAACCCCACAGAAAGAGCTGACCTGAGCAAATGGCAGTTCACAAACTGTAGACTGTCAGCTGGGGAATCCGCATAAGCCCTAACTAGGTCCCTGAGTGTGGTTGTCTATTGCAGGCCTTGGGCAGTCTATGGACATCTGGCAGTGGAACCCATACTTATCCCTACTGCATGACCTGGCCTTAGGGAGCCCATTCCCTATGATGGATACCTTGCTCAGCCTAGATGCTGAGGGAGTATCAGTTCTGCTCCCAATGATGAGACAGCATTGATGATTCCTCATGAGAGGCCTCATCCTCTCTGAGGAGTATTTGGCAGAGCATAGGAAGGAAAGAAGTTGGGGTAGTATGAGAATGGAAGAATGAGGGAGATAGGATTGGTATGTAAAATAAAATAATTTTAATTGAGATCAAAAGTGAGAAAAAATAAAAATAGATTAAATTATTACAGAGAATTAGCCAATAAGAATCCTAAATTCTAGACCAAACATTTATCAATAGAGATTAAGCCTCAGGTTGGTTATTTTGAAACAGTTGGGGACCAAGAAGGCAGAGAGAATAAACTATAGTAAGACCAAGGCCAAGACAGAGAATGTCTCCCTTCACAGTTGGTATTAATGGTCTGGAGTCTAGACTCACAAACAAAACTACAATTGGTAGCAAACATTTAACAAGAATTTCCACATGAAGCCTAAAAAGCAGCTTCTAATTTGACACAAATTTTCAGACAGTCTCTGTTGCTGGTGGTGGTAAGACACATGGCTGCTTTAAGAAATGGTTTCTTCCAGCTGTGGCATTCAGAATTGAGCAGAGCATGGCAGATTCCCTCCACAGTGCGCAGAGATATATCCAAGACAAGCAGTGTGTTACATGACAGGCAAAAAAATATTTACAGGCAACATGACATACTGCTTCCCAGAGCAGTATGTGTACCTTTGATATTTGGAAAGGCAGAAAGATGTGGAGCCATTGTGCAGGGTCAACACAACCATGGCTTTCCTTTAAAAACATTCCTGGTCAGAGAAAAGGATTGTGGACATACAATAAGGACAGATTCAAACAAAAATTCCTTTAAATATGTCACAGTTTGTTTAAAACATGTAAACAAACTAGCGGGAGAGAAAAATATTTTTTTTTCGAGACAGGGTTTCTCTGTGTAGCTTTGGAGCCTGTCCTGGCACTCTGGAGACCAGGCTCACCTCAAACTCACAGAGATCCACCAGCCTTCGCCTCCCCAGTGCTGGGATTATAGGCTTGTGCCACTAACGCCCGGCCGGAGGGAGGGAAAAATAGTAAAGGTCATAGATTAAAGAAGTAATTTAAGATAATAAAATATGGTACCTAAAGAGGAAATAGAGAAATAAAAGCCACATAAAGATGGAATATACACAGAGAGTCTGGATTCTGTACATTATTGTATTTGCTATAGAGTTTTTGGCTAGAGAGACATTTGATTATGGGGAATTCTTTGCTAAACAAAATTTATATTTTAATGTATGTTGACATCAAAATTTGAGTTTAAGGATATTTACTTTTGTGAATGAGGTTCCACTATAGTTTGCACAGAGAATGGGGACCTATTGATTCATTCCTGGATATTGACTGATGAAGCAAGTCCATCTGAGACAATGTGACCCAACATCCAAAACAACTGAAGTCATGCAGCATCTTAGACATCTACAGCCCAGATTTGGCCATGAATCTGTGTTTTCTCAGGATTCCCATGGGACTGATAATGCCCCCAAATAGCAGGTAGCAGTTTGGAGAGAACTTTCCCCAAATTCCCAGGTGTTGTTTATCAATGTTTGTTTTCCTTTAAATGATGATCATTGTAAATAGTTGTTTAATACAGTCAATATCTTTCAAAGAAAATGAGTGTTAAATATTATATAGTAATGAATACTTTGCATTAATGTGGATTTTTGTTTATTGATATAAATTTACGATCATTTTGTTATATGTATATTTATATTCTTGTTTAAGTTATTGTGTTTATACAACTCTATTAAAATGTAATGAATCATTAAGAAATACAGATTATAGCTAGTCATCTATGAAAGTCAGAATGTATAGTTGTTAGTTTTCTAGATTACAGAGATATATTTCACATAGATACATATTCTTCAAAAACTTTCAAAGACCTATATAATATGGCATTTAAAATTCTATATTAACATAGGACTTTTAATAACAAACAGAGACAACTGCTCCGGGAAGCACCATTTATATCAGAGAGGATGATGAGCACCATACAACCTCCTTTGGTGTTTAACTTCCAGGGGCATTTCGACTAGAAACTGCTCTTGCCTGTACTACCTGACTGTTATTAGAGCCAGAAATCTGATGGCAAACTGGCCATGGTCTCTAGATAAAACTATTTTTATTCCATTTAAGGCTTATGGTGTTAATGTAATAGTACAAAGTTAGACACAGAAATTCATGCCTCATTCATTCTTCTCTAGATGCTTAATATTGAGATTATGGAGAATTAAGCCCTATCTGGAATTCTTTTTTATTAACATTCCCACCATGGTGCAGGCACCTATAAATAAATAGAGTAATTGGATTCAGGGAAATCAATAAGGATAGAAACTGTAAATAACCCTAGTGAAGCAGAACATAACAAACAGTATAGGACCAATGAAGTCACAATCACCAAGTCTGTGAGAGCAAGGCCAAAACCTACACAAGGTCAAGACAACCTAATCTCAGCTTGTTCATTGAAAGTAGATCCAACGTCATAAATCTATGACAAGAACATGTGTGTTCCCTGGCTTCCAGGAGTAGGAATCCTCTTTTTCATTTGGCTACCCTAGGGTATCACATTCATATTCAAAGTCTTCTGTTCCAAAACATGTTGCCAGCCAAAATCTTGCTATATTTTTATGCATTTTTGAAAGAATAAAATAGGTTTGAAAATCAGGACATTGGATTAGGGTAGTAAAGCGATGATACAAAACAAGGTAAAAGAAATAAAACAAACTTACCCATATTTACTGTAAAAATGTTAAAAATATATAGAAAAACACTAGAAAAATTTATCTATTTATCATTGACATATCAAAAAAGTTCAGAAACATATTGGAACATAAAACCAAAAATACATTGCCAAATTGCTTTTGGTATACTAAATTTGATCTAATCAATATTCTGATGAAATGAAGGAAAACCATTTAAAATCTTCTGTGTGCTGAATGCTAGTACACAATTCTAAAAGAAATACTTGAACAGCACTTCGAGTAAGGAGCAGGACTAATCCCACTGCAGTTGTTTTCTGTTCCTTGTTTTAAATTCCACAGATGTACCATTGTTTCCTTTCAACTTACCCGGTTCCAGGCCTTCTGCTTCCACTATATTCACCATGCAAGGTTCTTTGTTTTGTTCAAGACAGGTGACTAGCTCTGGTTTTGACTCAGAAAGGCCTATGAATTAGAAAACACATGTGATAACTTATTTACATGATGGGTAAAAGAGTTGAGTTGTAACACAGGCTTGTATTCTGTGAACATAATAAACATGAGAGAGTCATAAGTGAAGTCTTATTAGTACATAGTTGACAGGTGTTGTAAACATTTTTCGGGGAGTAGGGGGTGAGGAGGGGTGGGGGGATGCCAGACAGGGTTTCTCTGTGGCTTTAGAGGATCTCCTGAACAAGCACTTGTAGTCAAGGCTGGTCTTGAACTCTAAGAGATCTGCCTGCTTCTGACTCCTAAGTGCTGGGATTAAAGGCATGAGCCAACACCACCTGGCTGGTGTAAACTTTTCAGAAATTGTTTTTAATTTTTAAACCTTCAAGTTCTGTTCCACTATACAATAACAAAAACACCTGTTAGATTCACACTGCATTAATACATTAGTGCTAATAAATTAATAATAATCATACCATATGTGAATGAGTTAATTGTTAAGCTAAATTAAAAGATCATTTAAATTGATATAAGAAAATTAGCAGGAAACATTACACTCACCCATGACTAGGAATAATTGGGAACTGCGATTCATTCATAGAAAATAATTCAAAATACTAATAAAAGGTGTTACATATTCCTAGGGCTAATCAGTAATCAGAAATTTATTTATTCTCACCTACAGAAACCAGGTTGCTGTAATTCTCCAACATGACATCTTTGTATAAATCCTTCTGAGAAGTATTCAGGTATTCCCATTCCTCCTTGGAGAAATTGATGGCCAAGTCCTTGAAAGTCAACAGACTCTGAAATGAAAACTGTTTCACTTTGTGATAATGCTTTGAGATAGTATTTTCCCCAAAGGAAAGATTATTTAACTAAAGAAATTGCTGTGTTATCAGTAATGAATCTGCAAATTTCAAACGTGATGTGTTAAAAGGGAAGTTGTTGTGACATTTTAACAGAGAACAAAGTGACCAACATCTGAAATATTCATAAAATTTGTGCTTTCTCTCAGTTGCAAATATTGTCAGAATTTGTCCTCAGTAGGAATTTAGTATTAAAATTCATCTCTAATATCAGAAATGTTATAAATCTTTCAGGGCATGCATTGATGTAGCTAAGTCATATTAGAAAATAAGAGGCAGGGTAGAGTAAATAGCAGGATAGAGCATAAAAATGAGAGAT
>NC_048602.1:15325749-15347380 GCF_003668045.3 Cricetulus griseus | reverse complement strand
ATCCTAGAATTCAATGAAAATGAAGACACAAAATAACCAAACTTATGGGACACTTTGAAAGTAGTACTAAGAGGAAAGTTTGTAGCTCTGAGTGAGCACATGAAGAAACTAAAGAATAGTGACACCAGTGTCTTGACAATGCAACTGAAGCTCTAGAACAAATGGAAGCAAATTTAGCTGCGAATAGTAGATGCCAGAAAATAATCAAACTCAGGGTAGAAATCAATAAAGTCAAAACAACGAAAATAATTCAAAGAATCAATGTAACGAAGAGAGAGCCTTCATCCACCAGCTGATGGAAGTAGAAGCAAATACCCTCAGCTACATACTGAAGTGAACTGGAATCCAATTGCAGAGAAGGAGGAGGTATAAGCAAAGTGGTCAAGACCAGGCTGGCAAAACACACAGAAACAGCTGAACTGAACAAGGGGCAGGATTTGGCCCCCAGATTGATCTCTGGGAAAGCTGCATGGAACTGATCCATACCCCATGAATGTGGGTGTCTGTGAGGTTGCCTCAGAAATATATGGGGCCTCTTGTAGTAGACCAGTAATTATCGATTTCACAGGAATGGAATTTGGGAGCCCATTTCAGATAGAGGCATAGTTTTTCAGCCTAGATACATGGGTGAGTGCCTAGGCCCAATTCGAAAGGATATGACAGCCCCCAATGTAAGGCCTCACTCACCCTGGGAAGCAGAAATGGTATGGGATTGGTAGGGTGTTAGTGGGGGGAAAGGATAGAGAGGGAATTGGGATTAACATTAAAACAATCTTGTTTCTAATTCAAATAAAAAATGGAGAAAAAATAAAAAATAAAATGAAGGTGAAGATATCCTGCTCAAAACTACAGAAAACGTATTCAACTAAATCATAGAAGAAAACTTTCCAATAACAATGAAATACGTATAACAAGTAAAAAGCTTACAGAGCACCAAATAGAATAGATAAAAAACCAGGACCCTCCCAAATAATAAGCAAAAACAAATCATACAAAAATGAATAAATATTATTTAAATCTGCAAAGGAAAAATTCCAAGAAATATATAAAGGAAGACGTTTCATAATTACACCTGACTTCTTTCTAGAAACTCTGAAACCTAGAGGTCTTAGATACATGTTCTTCAAAGACTAGTAGAAAATTGATGCGAGCATAGACTACTACAAAATAACTCTGAATTAGTATAGATGGAGAAAATCAGATATTCCATGAAAAAAAACAGATTAAAAAAATACATTCCCAAATACAGCCTTGTGGAAACTTTTGGAAAGGAAAACTCCAACTTAAGGATGATAGCTACACTCATGAAATATACATAATTGATAATATTAGATTGTGAAAATTCCAAAAAATCAAAACACACACAAAAAATCAATCACCACCACCAAATCCAAAATAACAGGAATAAACAATCAATAGTTATCAATATCTAATAATATCTATCCTCTCAGTTTGCAAATAAAAGACACAGGATAACAGAATGTATAAAGAGACAGAGTACATCCATCTCCTGCATATAAGAAACACAATTCAACTTCAAAGAAAACATTATCTCAGAGTAAATGGTTGCAAAAAGATTTTCCTATCAAATGGACCTAACACTGAATAAATTAGACATCAAACTAAATTTAATCAAGAGAGATGAAGAAGGTCATTCCATATTCATCACAGGAAAAATCCAACAAGATGAAGTCTTAATTCTGAACATATATGTCCCTAATACAAAGGTACATACATTTTTTAAAAAACATTACTAAAACGTAAGTCACACATAAAACCCCACATATTAGTAGTGTAAGAGTTTAACAACCCACTCTCACCTCTGAACCAGACTACAAGACAAATAAATCTTAACAGAGAAATAAAGGAACTATGATATGAGTCATTGAGATTTAACACATATCTACAAAACCTTCCATCCCAATACAAAAGAACATACTTTCTTCTTAGCATCCAATGGAACCTACTCAAAAAATGACCACATTGTCAGCAATAAAAAAACCTGAGAAGATAAAATAAAACTGGAATAGCACCCTGCATGTTATTGGATATTCATTGTATAAAGTTAGAATTCAACAAGAACACAATTTGAAAAATTCCTACAAACTGATGGAAATTGAAGAGTGTTTATTTGTATCCCCCATGGTCAAGGAAGAAATAAAGAAAGAAATGAACAACTTTCTAGAACTCAATGAAAACTAATCCACAGCATAATGAAACTTGTGGAATACATTGAAATCAGTGCTAAGAGGAAATTTCATAGCACTAAGTGCCCATATAAAGGAAATGGATAACTCCCACTTAGAAAAGTAAGTGGAAAGTACCCTTGAAGGAATTGATACAGCAGACCACTTCCTTAATGTAACACCAGTAGCACACACACTGAGATCAACAATTAATAAATGGGACATCTTGAACCTGAGAAACTTCTGTTAGGCAAACGACACAGTGAGTCAACAAGACCAGAGAACTGGGAAAGATCTTTACCATCACAACATTTGACAAAGGGCTGATTTCCAAAATATAAAAAGAACTCAAGAATCTAGTCACCACAACACCAAATTATACAAATAAAAAGCAGGGTACAGGACTAAATAGACAATTCTCAATAGAGTAATCTAAAATGGCCAAAAGGCACTCAAATAATTGCACAGCATCCTTAGGTATCAGGGATATGCAAATCAAAACATCTCTGAGATAACATTTTATACCTGTGATATTGGCCAAAAATAAAACATGCTAATGAAAGCTTATGTGGAGAGTATGTGGAGTAAGGGGAACATTCCTCCATTGCTGGTGGGAGTTCAACCTTGTACAGCCACTTTGGAAATCAGTATGGCATTTAATCAGAAAATTGAGAACTGATGTACTTCAAGACCAGCAATACAAATCTTGGGCATATACCAAAACATATACACTCACACCACAAGGACATTTGTTCACCTATGTTCATACCAGCATTATCTGCAATAGCAAGAACCTGGAATTAAAGTAGATGCTCTTCAATTGAAGAATTCATAAAGAAAATGTGATACATATACACAATGTTTAAAAACATGACATCTAGAAAATCCCAGACAAAATGGATGAAAATAGATGAAAAGATACTGCATGTGGTAACCTAGGTATAGAAAAACAACCATGATATGTCCTCTCTCAAGAGTAGATATTAGACATATTGCAAAGGATTAACAGCTTACAATCCAAAACCCAAGAAGCTAGGAAATGAGATGGACCATAGGAGAAAAATGAGGACCCCAGAGAAGATGAAATAGACAATTATCTGAGTACACTGAGAGCATGGGGGGATGGGGTTTGGAGACAGGAGGGAGAGGAGTAGAGAAGGAGGGCAGGACAATATGAGGGATCAGGAAGGTCATGTTGGTGGAAAGATAGAGGAGAGCAATGAATGTGATAGCGTGATAGGAGACATTATGGGGTTAATAAAAAATAAGCACTAGGGAAATTCCTCAGTATTCCACACTGATCACACCATATAAGAATCTAAACAATATTTTAAAGACTACCATAAATATTCTTGCCCTATAATGAGATTGATGACTAACGTAAATGTCATCACAGAGCCTTCATACAGTAGCTGATATAAGCAGAAACATAGATTCACAGCTTAGCACTGAGATGAACTCCTGAAATCCATTCATAGAGAGGGAGGAATGATGAGCAAAGAGTTAAAGATCATGTTGGGTAACCCCACAGAAAAAGCTGACCTGAGCAAAAGGCAGTTTACAAACTGTGACTGTCAGCTGGGGAATCGGCATAAGCCCTAACTAGGTCCCTGAGAGTGATTGTCTATTGCAGGCCTTGGACAGTCTATGGACATCTGGCAGTAGAACCCGTACTTATCCCTACTGCATGAACTGGCCTTAGGGAGCCCATTCCCTATGATGGATACCTTGCTCAGCCTAGATGCTGAGGGAGTATCAGTTCTGCTCCCAATGATGAGACAGCATTGATGATTCCTCATGAGAGGCCTCATCCTCTCTGAGGAGTATTTGGTAGAGCATAGGAAGGGAAGAAGTTGGGTAGTAGGAGAATGGAAGGATGAGGGAGATAGGATTGCTATGTAAAATAAAATAGTTTTAATTGAGATCAAAAGTGAGAAAAAATAAAAATAGATTAAATTATTACAGAGAATTAGCCAATAAGAATCCTAAATTCTATACCAAACATTTATCAATAGAGATTAAGCCTCAGTTTGGTTATTTTGAAACAGTTGGGGACCAAGAAGGCAGAGAGAAAAAACTATAGTAAGACCAAGGCCAAGACAGAGAATGTCTCCCTTCACAGTTGCTACTAATGGTCTGGAGGGATAGCTCAGACTTTAAAGTCTAGGCTCACAAACTAAACTACAATTGGTAGCAAACATTTAACAAGAATTTCCACATGAAGCCTAAAAAACAGCTTCTAATTTGACACAAATTTTCAGACAGTCTCTGTTGCTGGTGGTGGTAAGACACATGGCTGCTTTAAGAAATGGTTTCTGCCAGCTGTGGCATTCAGACTTGAGAAGAGCATGGCAGATTCCCTGCACAGTGCACAGAAATATATCCAAGACAAGCAGTGTGTTACATGACAGGCAAAAAAATATTTACAGGCAGCGTGACATACTGCTTCCCAGAGCAGTATGTGTACCTTTGACATTTGGAAAGGAAGAAAGATGTGGAGCCATTGTGCAGGGTCACCACAACCATGGCTTTCGTTTAAAAACATTCCTCGTCAGAGAAAAGGATTGTGGACATACAATAAGGACAGATTCAAACAAAAAATTTCCTTTAAATGGGTCACAGTTTGTTTAAAACATTTACACAAACTAGAGGGAGAGAAAAATAGTTTGTTTGTTTTTTCGAGACAGGGTTTCTCTGTGTAGCTTTGGAGCCTGTCCTGGCACTCGCTCTGTAGACCAGGCTGGCCTCAAACTCACAGAGATCCAACAGCCTCTCCCTCCCCAGTGCTGGGATTATAGGCTTAAGCCACCAACGCCCGGCTGGAGGGAGAGAAAAACAGTAAAGATCATAGATTAAAGAAGTAATTTAAGATAATAAAATGTGGTACCTAAAGAGGAAATAGAGAAATAAAAGCCACATAAAGAGGGAATATACACAGAGAGTCTGGAATCTGTACATTATTGTATTTGCTATAGAGTTTTTGGCTAGAGAGACATTTAATTATGGGGAATTCTTTGCTAAACCAAATATATATTTTAATGTATGTTGACATCAAAATTTGAGTTTAAGGATATTTACTTTTGTAAATGAGGTTCCACTATAGTTTGCACAGAGAATGGGGGCCTATTCCTGGATATTGATTGATGAAGCAAGTCCATCTGAAACAATGTGACACAACATCCAAAACAACTGAAGTCATGCAGCCTCTTAGACATCTACAGCCCAGATTTGGCCATGAATCTGTTTTCTCAGGATTCCCATGGGACTGATAATGACCCCAAATAGCAGGTAGCAGTTTGGAAAGAACTTTCCCCAAATTCCCAAGTGGTGTTTATCAATGTTTGTTTTCCTTTAAATGATGATCATTGTAAATAGTTGTTGAATTCAGTCAATCCCTTACAAAAAAATGAGTGTTAAATATTATATAGTAATGAATACTTTGCATTGATGTGGATTTTTGTTTATTGATACAAATTTATGATCATTTTGTTATATGTATATTTATACTATTGTTTAAGTTATTGTGTTTATACAACTCTATTAAAATGTAATGAATCATTAAGAAATACTGATTATAGCTAGTCGTCTATAAAAGTCAGAATGTATAGTTGTTAGTTTTCTAGATTACAGAGATATATTTCACATAGATACATATTCTTCAAAAACTTTCAAAGACCTATATAATATGGCATTTAAAATTCTATATTAACATAGGACTTTCAATAACAAACAGAGACAACTGCTCCTGGCAGCACCATTTATGTCAGAGAGAATGATGAGCACCATACAACCTCCTTTGGTGTTTACCTGCCTGGGACAGAGACAGCATTTGGACTAGAAACTGCTCTTGTCTGTACTACCTGACTGTACACTGTGAAAACCAGATATGGGGGAACCACAGAAAACTGACTGCTAAATATGTATCCAAGGAATTGGATGGTCCTTTAGGGTGGTTGTTTCACATAGAAAAATGCCAAAAGTTCTACAGAACATAAAAGAAAGCAACTGATGAATTTTGCCAGTGCAAAGATGAAAAGGAACTTCAACTTTCTTGTTTCATTGAGAAGTCTGGTAAAAACTCTGCCTATAGGGTGAACATGGATTCCCCAATGTTACAGAGGAACTTTGAGTGACTCTCCAGGCTGCAAGATGTCTCTGTCAATTCTAGAGTTTAAAAGTTACTTATAACATACTCTCTGTTTACTTAAGTAATATTATATACTTCTTCTGTCTTTAATTGAGTTGAGTGGAAGACTGATAGTTATAGAGTTTTCCTTAGATATAATAAAAGATAGATTATACATATAATTTTAGACTCCCAAAGAAGGATAGATGATAAACAAATTTCTTTAAATTTTGTCCAATATAAATGAACAAAATATTATAACTATAATTATTACTTTATAACAGAATTATACTATGTTAAATTTAAAACCTTCCTTTTTATTTAGACAGAAAAGATAAGATGATGGGCTAATTCTTTCTTCATTATGTGAATATATATATATATATATATATATATATGTATATATATATATATATAACATTCTTTTGGATAATAGATGGGCAGAATTTAGCTAGGTGGGAATTCCAAATAAAAAGAGGTAGGGAGAAGAGAGACAGAGTAAAGATATGCCATTTAGCTATCAGGTATGCAGGACATCAGGGTATTACCTATATAAGGCACAGCTACAGATGAATACAAATGGGTTAATTTATAAGAACTCTATCAAATAAAAGGCCTAAGTCCTTGGCCAAAAATTATAAATAGATATTAACCTTCAGAGTGACTATTTCATAAGTGACTATATGGATATGTATGCTGGAGAAAAAGAAGTCTGGAAGGACCAAGACAAGATGGAGAAACAATTTCCTCTACAGTGTAGACAATACCCAAACTTGAAATCATGTGCCAACAAATAAAATCTCTGATTAAAGAAAAGTATTAAATTATTTTCTGTTAATACACCACAACCATAGAGGGTATTGCACTTGTAATTATTTACCATCAAGAACCCAATGATGATGCCAGAATACTGAAAAGATGTTTTGGGGTGATATGAAACTTGTGTTCAACTGGATACTTCAATCCAATTAAAATATATTCATAGTACTTAAAAATACTATATGCTACACAAGGAGAGTACATTCATCAAATTTTCAAGTTACAGACCATGTGACCACATTAATATATTGATTGGCCTAGAAGATACGTACAAATTGCCAGGGATTTGTTAGCAGTAACTAATGAGTTTTTGACGGTCTTTCTGCCAAATCTATTATTGAAACACATATATGACACTGTTATTAGAGCCAGAAATCTGATGGCAAACTGGCCATGGTCTCTAGATAAAAAAATATTTTTATTCCATTTAAGGCTTATGGTGTTAATCTAATAGTACATAGTTATACACACAAATTTATGCCTCATTCAATCTTCACTAGATGCTTAATATTGAGATTATGGAGAATTAAGCCCTATCTGGAATTCTTTTTTATTAACATTCCCACCATGTTGAAGGCACCTATAAATAAATAGAGTAATTGGATTCAGAGAAATCAATAAGGATAGAAACTGTAAATAACTCTAGTGAAGCAGAACATAACAAACAGTATAGGACCAATGAAGTCACAATCACCAAGTCTGTGAGAGCAAGGCCAAAACCAACAAAAGGTCAAGACAACCCTAATCTCAGCTTGTTCATTGAAAGTAGATCCAACGTCATAAATCTATGACAAGAACATGTGTGTTCCCTAGCTTCCAGGAGTAGGAATATCTTGTTTTTCAGTTGCCTAACCCTAGAGTATAGCATTCATATTCAAAGTCTGCTGTTCCAAAACATGTTGCCAGCCAAAATCTTGCTATGTTTTTATGCATTTTTGAAAGAATAAAATAGGTTTGAGAATCAGGACATTGGGTTATGGTAGTAAAGCAATGATACAAAAGAAGGTAAAATAAATAAAACAAACTTACCCATATTTATTGTAAAAATGTTAAAAATATATAGAAAAACACTAGAAAAAGTTATCTATTTATCACTGACATATCAAAAAAGTTCAGAAACATATTTGAACATAAAACCAAAAATACATTGCCAATGCTTTTGGTATACTAGATTTTATCTAATCAATATTCTGATGAAATGAAGGAAAACCATTTAAAATCTTCTGTGTGCTGAATGCTAGTACACAATTCTAAAAGAAATACTTGAACAGCACTTCTAGTAAGGAGCAGGAGTAATCCCTCTGCAGTCATTTTCTGTTCCTTGCTTTAAATTCCACAGATGTACCTTTGTTTCCTTTCAATTTACCCGGTTCCAGGCCTTCTGCTTCTACTATATGCACCATCCAAGGTTCTTTGTTTTGTTCAAGACAGGTGACTAGCTCTGGTTTTGACTCAGAAAGGCCTATGAATTAGAAAACACATGTGATAATTTATTTACATGATGGGTAAAAGAGTTGAGTTGTAACACAGGCTTGTACTCTGTGAACACAATAAACATGAGAGAATCATAAGTGAAGTCTTATTAGTACATACTTGACAGGTGTTGTAAACTTTTTGCGGGGAGTGGGAGGTGGGGAGGGGTGCGGGGATTCCAGACAGGGTTTCTCTGTGGCTTTAGAGGCTCTCCTGAACAAGCATTTGAAGTCAAGGCTGGTCTTGAACTCTAAGAGATCTGCCTGCTTCTGCCTCCCAAGTGCTGGGATTAAAGGCATGAGCCAACACCACCTGGCTGGTGTTGTAAATTTTTCAGAAATTGTTTTTAATTTTTAAACCTTCTGTTTAAACCAGTTCTGTTCCACTATACGATAACAAAAACACCTGTTAGATTCAAACTGCATTCATACATTAGTGCTAATAAATTAATAAAAATCCTACCATATGTGAATGAGTTAATTGTTAAGCTAAATTAAAAGATCATTTAAATTGATATAAGAAAATTTGCAGGAAACATTACACTCACCCATAACTAGGAATAATTGGGAACTGCGATTCATTCATAGAAAATAATTCAAAATACTAATAAAAGGTGTTACATATTCCTAGGGCTAATCAGAAATCAGAAAATTATTTATTCTCACCTACAGAAACCAGGTTGCTGTAATTCTCCAACATGACATCTTTGTACAAATCCTTCTGAGAAGTATTCAGGTATTCCCATTCCTCCTTAGAGAAATTGATGGCCAAGTCCTTGAAAGTCAACAGACTCTGAAATGAAAACTGTTTCACTTTGTGATAATGCTTTGAGATATTATTTTCCCCAAAGGAAAGATTATTTAAAGAAATTGCTGTGTTATCAGTAATGAATCTGCAAATTTCAAATGTTATGTGTTAAAAGGGAAATTGTTGTGACATTTTAACAGAGAACAAAGTGACCAACGTCTAAAATATTCATAAAATTTGTGCTTTCTCTCAGTTGTAAATATTGTCAGAATTTGTCCTCAGTAGGAATTTAGTATTAAAATTCATCTCTAATATCAGAAATGTTATAAATCTTTCAGGGCATGCATTGATGTAGCTAAGTTATATTAGAAAATAAGAGGCAGGGTAGAGTGAAAAGCAGGATAGAGCATAAAAATGAGAGTGATAATAATTAATTTCTACTGAAAATAAAATAAAATATGAAAAGAGACTTCACACAATGAGGAGCTACAGTGAATGTTGAGCTCTGCAAATGAAGCATTTCTCTGTGAACTCTCAACCTATCACATCCTCATGCATACATTTACCTGAGAACAAGCCATCTGTCAGTCCCCTTCTTTATGGATCCTTTCAAGAAGCATATCCTAAAGTTTACCTTCCCGATACTGTTCTGTGTGTAAGTCAAAAGCACCTTCATACGATGCTACCACACTCAGAGACTGGAAGACAGCTTAAAAATAGCCTCAATTCCTGGGTAGATCCACAACAGAGATGCAAAAACCATGAATTTTTCAGAGTAACCAAGATTTAGTTTTTCCTTTCCTGCATTTGGAGGATCTGTTATTCCAGCAGATGGTCATTATCGCTACCACCTGTGTTTGTGACGTCAGTGCCCTGCTTTATACTTAGCACAGGAATTTTAAATTGAGTCTGATCATTAATTAAAACAAAACTGACAACTGTATTTGAAATAGTGGACAGAACCTAAAGGGTAGCCACTCCTGAAATCTTTTCTCACACTGGGTAAGTTATATACTTCCTACAGCCATGGTACAGCGGGAATTGATGCCTCATCAATGTCTCCCAAGAAAGCATTCCCCCTGGGCAGTGGTGGCACAAGCCTTTAATCCTAGCACTCGGGAGACAGAGGCAGGCGGATCTCTGTGAGTTCGCCCAAGCCTGTTCTCCAGAGCGAGTGCCAGGATAGGCTCCAAAGTTACTCAGAGAAACCCTGTCTCGAAAAACCAAAAAAAAAAAAAATTCCCTTTGGTTTCCATATTCCAATAAAAAAATCTCATTATTTCATATTTTTGCAGTTATACAAATGAATCCATAGTCTCTCAAGTTTATTTTGAACAGCAAAAATGCCTCTTTGGGATTCACTGGCAAATGCCATGCCAACTCAAAGCTAAATATGACATTGCTGCACCCAATTTAACACATTTTGTTGTTATCGAAGACACTTCAATTCCAAAAACCTAAGTTTTACATTTTGAACATTTGATTGTTCACAAATCCACCTAAGAATGAGAGCACTCTTTGCCAGCCAGCTCTCCACTAGTTCATTTGATTCAAAATATGCTATATGAACATATTATGTGAAATTGCATTGAGTTGCAAATGTATCCTATATTGACTATCTTGATTCTTTAAGGAATTATATAGTAATAATACAAATTTCAATTTAATATGGAATATTTTATATTATCTACTTTTTTCTTGCCATTTTTTTCTAGGTAGGATGATATGCAGAGATTATTGATTCCTGCCATAGATACGAGGATGCAGAAAAGCCAAGTAATAATTGAGTGTTCAAGTGTTTCCATTTATTGTTAAATTAGAACAGTCTAGATTGGTAACAGTCTTGTCTTTGAAAAATATGCAAATTGAACCTGACCCAAAAACATTCTGACCTTGAGTACAAAATAACAGATGAAGTAGATGTATAGTAGGTGTTCAGCTCATAAAGTTAGAATGTTCTAAGATCTATGGGATTATTAAGGAGAATTGCTTCCACAAATATAGAAAGAAACAAATTCTGTATCTAAAAACACTATAATCTTGTCACCATAAAGACAGATGGAAATGATTTAAGAAACAAACATACCAATGACTAGAATGTGGGGAATGTGCTATTGTTTAAATGAATGTGTTTCAATATTCTCACAAATGTTTTCTCTATGTAATTACATATATCTGTGTTACATGCTAATCTATAAACGAAATCATTCTATTTTTTTATAATGGGTTACTAACCATATAATAAAGATCCTGGTTTGGAGACAATATTACCCATAGGCTATTGTGTAATATGAAAAAATAAATCTCAGAGATTGATATTTTGGTTCAAGCTTCAAGTTGAATATCAGAAAAGCATCTGGCCACAAATCTTGCCTTTACCTCAGGCTGAATGGTTTCATACTGTCTCTACTAGCTCTAAAAAGCATTAGAGTATAACACTTCTTTGGCATGGCTAGAAAATAGTTTCCTCTCTGAGACCTTGATTCTGTCTTATATACTCCCTAATGTTGGGTTTAAAGGTGTGAGCTATAATTCTCCTTTGGATAGAATTATTCTTCTATAGATCTGGCTATTCTTGGACTCACACAGATATGTCTCTCTTAATCCCGAGTCCTATAGTTAAAGTTGTGTACCACAACATCCTAGCTTCTAGCTGCTGGGAATAAAGTTGTGGTCCTGTTTTACCTGTCTTGTGCCTGGCATTACTTTGTGAATCCTCAAGCAAGTTTTAATAAATGAAAAACAATATACCACCACACTAATGTTTTTGAACCCTTGGTTCCCAAATAAGATACTTTTAGATAAAAAAGTGTGGTGTTCCAGGAGTAGCTATGGAGTTTTAGCTATAGAGTATTCTACATGTAGACTTTGAAATCTCAGATGCTCTCAGCCTCAGTATATATTTCTCATTACATGCTTCCTATGATTCAAGGTCTCCATTAAGGAACACATCTGAAACTTGACTGTTATAGTAGCTTTCCTTAGTCATGGAAGAAAATTCCATAATGCCATTTTTCTATCTATGAGTGTAAATCCATGACTGCCAAATATTCTTCTTACTACCACTAAAACATATCCTTCTCTTTCAATTACATCCTCCCCAGATTTCTCTTTTCCAAGGTTTCCTTCAATGACAAATCTTGGCTAAATGGAATTTACACTGTACATTGGACTGATATCAAACTCAGAGTTCCACCTGCCTAGGCTTCTATGCACCACCATGCCAAACTCTCAGATTTTCTTTAATATGTTTTCAAAAGTTGGAAACCACTTTGTGTGATCTTGCCCTGAGGTTACCATACACTGGATTCCACCTCATTTATTGAACCCAGGACTTAGTTCCTTTCTAGTTGTTCTTGCTACTTTTCTGCTCAAAATGTACATTTTATATTTATTTTGTTGAACTGGCTCTTTTATCTTGTAAATCTTTGTAGATATGAACAGTAGATAATAAATAACAGATTTTATATAGGCTGTTATTATATTTCCATTCATAAATCTTTGGCAAAATATATTCTCCAGTTATTTAGGGAGAATAAATGAGAGACAAATTACATGGATGGATATTTATCAATATTTGAATTGTTAAATTCCAAAATTATGGATGCAGAACCACCCTCTTTTACTACCCATTGAGATACACAACTTAGAACCAAGATTTGCTTCCTTTCCACCACAGTAACAATGGTAGTCATTAAAGAAAAACAAAAGAAGGAGGGTTTGATGGCACACGCCTTTAATCCCAGCACTCAGGAGGCAGAGGCAGGTGGACCACTGTGTGTTGGATTTCAGCATAGTCTATGTTGTGAGTGAAAAAGACAGGCTCCAAAGCTAAAAAGAGTAACTCTCTCTCAAAGAACTGAAATAAAGAAAAGCAAAAGGCCACAAACTCTAGAAAAAAATGAAACCTTTTACAGATCTGAGGGGAATGTATTTTAGTGGATAAGAACTCCTGGGTGTCTGGAGGTTTACTCCTTATTAAAAGAAAAAGAAAAATACTATATCTACCACATAACCTTGTTTACCATAAGTAGTGAGATACAAGAATTTAATTATATGTTAGATTTTTAGATCCCATTCATAATGAACTCTTTCTATGAGATCCAGTATTTTTGCTAGTTTCAGTCTTTAAATGGGTGATTATTTGTGACTGTCCAGAAGTTAAGCTTTTGAAGTGTTAGAAGCCCAATAAGGACCCAACCCTGTGATGATAATTTTAGGATATAAGCACAATTGGAATACCTGTGACTTATATGTGTCATATATTTTCTATTAGATAAGGAGCATTTTGTGTATAAGTTGTCATCATTCCTCCTGGGAAGAAGAGAAACATGAGACAAAATCATCTTGCATCTATTTCTTGATTTTTCAACTGAGATTTTCTTACATTAATCATGTTTTGCAGATAATCTCCAGTTAATTTAAGTTGTTTTGTTTGGAAATATCTATATATTATAGGGATGTGAAGCAGGCCTGAGACCACACATGGGCATTGCCACATACAACACATGTGAGGAAAAACATTAATCATGCATCAAGATTTTACAATATATTTTATCTTACTATATTTCAAATTCATCAGTAAAGCACATGAGGAATAGTAGGTTGTCTGAAGCATATTTATGGGAAATAGTATGCTTATTATTGTAGTGTTCAATAAGAACCAAAAAAATAATTCAACAAAAAATATACCACACAATTTTACATCAATTTCAGTGTCTGTGTAATATAATAGGCATTTAGAATAGGTTTGTGCAAGTTAATTTCAAAAAATGATATGCAACAAAACTTTTCTAGAATTATGATACAGTATGCCTCATTTATACAGGATACAATTGAGTATTAACCAAAGTTACATACAATTATTAGAACTAAATTATGTGGATAATTTTGTATTCTAGATGTAAATTTTGTATTCTTTTTTCATTTTTAGGAACAAAATTGTTTTACATGTCAATCCCATTTACCTCTACATCCCCTCCTCCATTGGGCCTCACTAACATCCTACCTATACCATATCATTTCTGCTCCCCATGGAGGGTGAGGACTTCCATTGGGGATCTTCAAAGTCCATCATGTCCTTTGGCATAGGGCCTACTCCCTCCCCTATATGTCTAGGATGAGGGATTAGCCCTCTATGTGTAATCCTATGTTAGGGATAAGTACTGATCCACTTATAGAAGCCCCATAGTTTCCCAAGGATTCTTCAATAGCACCCACTTTCATGTGGTCTGGATCAGTCTTGTGATGATTTGCCAGCTATCTGTCTGTGGCCTGGGAGCTCCCACTTGTTCAGGTCAGCTATTTCTGTGGGTTTCACAAGCCTGGTCTTGACCCCTTTGCTCATCACTCCTCCTTCTCTGCAACTAGAGCCCAGAGTTTAGCTCAGTGTATAGTTGTGGGTGTATTTTCTTCTTCCAACAAATACTGGACAAAGGCTCAAGGATGGCATATAATGTATAAGACCAAATCTAAGAATAATAGACAGAGAAGAAGGTGAAGAAACACAACTCAAAGGTGCAGAAAACTTATTCAACTAAATCATAGAAGAAAACTTTCCAAATCTAAAGAAAACATGCCAATGAAATTACAAGAAGCCTACAGAACACAAAATAGAGTACAACAGAAAAAGGTTTCCTTGCCACATAATAATTAAAACCCCAAACATACAGAAAAAAGAAAGAATATTAAAAGCAGCAAAGGAAAAATTTCAAGCTACATATAAAGGCAACCTATCATAATTAAACCTGACTTATCCATGGAAACACAGAAAGACAGAAGTTCCTGGATAGGTATTCTACCTACAATAAGAAACCACGAATGCCAGTCCAGACTACAATACCCTGGAAAGCTTTCACTCAATATAGATGGAGAAAATAAGGTGTTCCATGACAAAAACAGATTTAAACAAGACGTATCCAACAATCCAGTACTACAGAAAATTCTGGAAGGAAAACTCCAAACAAGGAAATTAACTAGAACAACAGTAGCACATGCAATAGATAACCCCACTTTACAAAGACAAAATTAAAATGGGGTAGAAATCCACACAAAATTCCAAAACCACAACTAAATCCAAAACCAACAAGAATGAAAAATAAAAGGTCATTAAAATCCCTAAATATTAATGGATTATCTGGCCTATAAAAAACACTGGTTAGGAGAATGGATAAGAGGACAGAATCCATCCTTCTGCTGCATACAAGAAACACACCTCAAATTCAAAGACAGACTTTACCTCAGAGTAAAGGGTATTGAAAAGCTTTTCCATCAAATGGATACAAGTAACAAGCAGGGATAGTGATTCTTCATCCAACAAAATAGATTTTAAACTCAAATCAATCAAAAGAGATCAAGCAGGTCACTTCCTACTCATCACAGGAGAAATCCATCAAGATGAAGTTTCAAATCTGAAAATCTATGCCCCAAATACAAAGCCATCCACATTTGTAGAAGAAACATTACTAAAACTCAAATAACAAATAAAACTTCACACACTTATGGGGCAAACTTCAACATGTTACTCTCTCCACTAAACAGGACAATGAATCAGAAACTTGACAAAGAGACAAAGGAATATATGAAAGTTATGGACCATTTGGTTTTAACAGACATCTATAGAACATTCCTTTAAAAAACAATAGAATATACCTTCTTCTCTGTGTCACATGGAACCCTCTCTAAAATTGACCACATACTTGGAAGCATGGAAAACATCATCAGATTCAATAAAATTAAAATTACTCCCTGTATCTTATCAGGCCACCATGCTTTAATGTTAGAATTCAACAACACCACAAATTGCAGAAAACCTACAAACTCATCGAAATTAAATGATGCCTTGAATTACACCATTACTGGGTCAAGAAAGAAATAGAGATAGAAATTAAAGAATTCCTAGAATTCAATGAACATGAAGACACAACATATCAAACTCATGGGACACTTTCTAAGGGGTGCTAAGAAGAAATTTCATCGTATTAAGTACCCACATGAAGAAAATGGAGAATAGTCATATAAGAGAATTGACAGCACAAGTGAAAGCTCTAGAAAACAAAGATGGCATTACAAACTGACAAGTAGACTCCAAGCAATAATCAAATTGAAGGCTGAAGTCAATAAATTAGAAACAAGGAAAACAATCCAAAGAATCATTTTAAGGAAGAGATGGTTCTTTGAGAAAATCAACAAGATAGACAAAATATTATCCAAACTGACCAGACAGCAGAGAGTAAATATGCAAAAGTAATAAAATTAGAAAGGAAAAGTGGGACATAACAACAGACACTGAATAAATCCAAAATATCATCAGGTCACACGTTGAAAAACTAAATCTATCAAAATTCGAAAATCTAAAGGAAATTGACCACTTTCTTATTAGCTTTCACTTACAAAAATCAAGATCAGATCAGCAATTCAAATAGACCTATAACATCTAACAAAATAGAACAAGTCATCACAAGTTTCCCAAACAAAAAACCCCAGTGCCAGATGGCTTCAGTGATGAATTCTACCAGAAATTCAAGGAACATCTAACACCATTTCTCCTGGAAGTATTTATTCCACACAATAGAAGCAGAAGAGTCATTGCCAAACTCTTTTGTAATGCTTCAATAACCTTGGTAACCAAGCCATACAAGGACAGAACTGAGAACGACATTTACCCAACAGTATCCCTCATGAACATTGATGCAACAATCCTCAATTAAATACAGACAAATTGAATCCAAGAACAAATCAGAGAAATCATCCACCATGATCAAGTCGGCTTTATCCAAATGATGCAAGGATGGTTCTACATATGAAAATTCATCAATGTAATCAACTATTGATATGGACTGAGGGAGAAAAACCATATGATCATGTCACTAGATACTGAAAAAGCATTTGACACAATTTAACACCCCTTCATGATAAAGAACTTGGAGAAAACAGGAATAACAGGAATATACATAAAGATAATGAAAACAATATACAGGATGCCAATAGTCAACATCAAAATAAATGGAGAGAAACTCAATGTGATTCCCCTAAAATCAGGAATAGGAAAAGGCTGTGCACTCTCTCCATACCTCTTCAGTATTTTCTTGAAGTTCCAGCTAGATCAATAAGAAAACAAAAGGAGGTCAAGGGGATACAAATTGGAAAGGCAGAAGTCAAACGTTCATTATTTGCAGATGTTATGATATTCTACATAAGTGACCTGAAAAACTCTACCAGGGAACTCCTACAGCTGATAAACACCTTCAGCAAAGTGGCATGATACAAGATTAACTAAAAAAAATCAGTAGCCATAATACTGCACTGAGAAAGAAATATGAGAAACATCGCCCTTTACAATTGCCACAAACAGCATATTATATCTTGGGGTAATGCTATTCAAAAAAGCAAAAGACCTGTATCATAAGAATTTTGAGTCTAAAGACAGAAATTAAAGACGATACCAGAAAATGGAAGTATCTCCCATGTTTTTGTTTAGATAGGATCTAAATAATAAAAATGGCAATCTTGCTAAAAGCAGTCTACAAATTCAATGCAATCCTCATCCAAATCACAGCATAGTTCTTTAACAGACCTTGAAAGAACAATTTTCACTATAAATGGAAAAACAAAATACCCAAGATAGGCAAAACAACCCTTTTCAATAAAGGAACTTCCCAAGGCATTAGCATCCCTGACTTCATGCTCCATTAAAAGGCTATAATCCTGAAAACAGCTTGTTATAGGCACAAAAATAGACAGGCAGACAAATGGAATCAAGTTGAAAACCCTGATATTAATGTACACACCTACAAAACACCTGATTTTTGACAAAGAAGCTAAAGGTATACATTAGAATAAAGAAAGCATCTTTAACAATTTGCGCTGTCATACCTGGTTGCTGGCATATAGAACCATGCAGAGAGATCCATGTGTATGACCATCACAAAACTTAAGTCCAAATGGATCAAAGACCTCAATATAAATCCAGACACACTGATCCTATTACAAAAGAACCTGGGAAATTCCCTTCAACGAATTGTTACAGGAGACTGCTTCATGAACATTTCACAAGTTGCACAGACACTGAGATTAACAACTAATAAATGGTACCTGAAATGAAGAAACTCATGTAAGGCAAAGGACACAGTCAGCAAGACAAATTGGCAGCCAACAGAATGGGAAAAGATAGTCACCAACCCCACATCCACAAGAGGGATGATCTGCAAAATTTACAAAGAACTCCAAAAGCTAATCTCCAAAACACCAAATAATCCAATTAAAAAGTGGGGTACAGAAGTAAATAAAAAATTCTAAAGAGAGGAATATAAAATGGTGGAAAGACACATAAGAAAATGCTCAACATCCTTAGCCTTCAGGGAAATTCAAATCAAAACAACTCTGAGATACCATCTTACTCCTGATAGAATGGCTATAATCAAAAACACCAATGACAGTTTAGGCTGGAGAGGATGTGGAGAATGGGGATCACTCCTCCACTGCTGGTGCGAGTGCCAACTGCTCTAGCTACTTTGGAAATCAGTATGACAATTCCTCAGGAAAATGTCAATCAGTCTACCACAAGTTGCAGCAATTCCACTCTTAGGCATATACCCAAAAAAGCACATTCATACAACAAGATCATATGTTAAAAGATGTTCAAACAGCATTAATTGTGATAGACAGAAACTGGAAACAACCCAGAGTCCCTTCAACTTAAGAATGGATAGAAAAAAAATGTGGTACTTTTACACAATACAGTAATACTCAGGAAAGAAAAATCAATGGAATCTTGAACTTTGCAGGTGAATGGAATGAACTAGAAGAAACCATTTTGAGTGAGGTAACCCAGTCACAAAAAGACAAGCATGGTATGTCCTAACTCACATGGATTTTAGATGTAGAGAAATGAAAAACCAGACTACAATCCACACCACCAGACAAGCTAGGAAATAAGGAGGACTCTAAGAGAGACATATATGATCCCCCAGAGAAGGGAAACGTTACAAGATCTCATGATCAAATTGGGATCATGGAGGAGGAAAGAGGTAGAGGAATAAGAAAGGAGAAGAAAACTGGTGAGTAGGACATGAGGGACAACAAGGTTGAGATGTGGAAGAATGGAGAGAGAAAGATAAGAGATACCATCATAGAGGGAGACATTATATGTTCAAAGAGAAATCAGGCACTAGGGAAAGGTCTGGAGATCTGCAAAGATGACACCAACTAACAATCTAAGCAACAGAGGAGACGATACCTTAAATACCCTCCCGTGCTAATGAGATTGATGACTAACTTATATGTCATCCTATAGCCTTCATACAGCAGCTGGTGGTAGTAGAAGCATATACTCACAGCTAAACACTGAACTGAACTGGAATCCAGTTTAATTTAAATAAAATTTAATCAAAAATACTAATCTAGAGTCAGAAATGTGAACCAAGAAAAAGAAAATTAAAAACACTTTGTTCTTTTCATTCACATATTTTTGTTTATTTTTCATTTAACTTCATTTTTATTACATACTAACTCCAGTCACCCCTCTTGTCCATTCTCTCAACACACTTACCCAGCCCTATTTACACCCCAACCACCTTTGCACACCTCAAATTTTGTAAGGACTTCTTTGGGAATCTACAAAGTCTGATTTACCAAATTGAATCAGGAGCAAGACCATTCCCATGCTTTCAATGATGAGAACCATATCCCACCATAGGAAATGGGCTCCAAACAGCCATTCAATTCATCTGGATAGGTGCTGTTCCTGGTGCCACTACCAGCTCCCCCACATCAACTGATCAAGCAACATAACTGTCACCTATATTCATAAGGCTTAATTTGCTCCCATCCAGTTCCTTCAGCTATCAGATTATGGTACATGATTTCACAGTAATTCAGGTCACCTGTGTGGTTTTCCCCATCATTCTCTTGACATGCCTTCTTTACTTTGTTTATATAAATCCTCCTCCCTCTCTTCAGCTGAACAACTGTATCTCAACCCAGTATGTTGCTGTCACTACATGTGTTTCCATCAGTTAGTAGTGTATATTCTATGATGAAAATTAGGGTAGTCACTAATTTAATTTAAGTGGAAGGCCCACTCAAGGAACATCTCCACTCTTGGTTGGAGTCATATCTTGGGTCTTCCTTGTGGATTCATGAAAAATTCTCTAGCACCAGGTTTCTCCCTTACCCATAGTTGTTCCATCTATCAAGAGATTTCTTTCATTTTTCTCCCAGTTTACCCAAACACAGATCATAGTATTCACATCTTACCTATCAAACATCCAAACATCTTTTTTTCTCAAAAGAAAATACATGAACCTTTATGCCAACAGAGATGAATCCACCTCAGCCTCTGTTTATTCCCTGTTGTACTTGAGACACCTGCTGGTTTCTTCCTGCCTCTATCTTATTCCAGTGGCAAAGTTTCACTCCATTGAAGAACATTGATTTGACCTCTCTGGGCAGCATTCAATACCAAAGAGCTCCTTGGTCAGGTGGAAATTTAACAAATTTTTATGAAAAGTACATGTAAAACAAGGGGGAAGGAAGCAAGGAGAGAAAGTGAAAGAAAAAAAAATAAGTGAAAGATTAAATTTTAAGGTGGTAAGATATCGATGATTTTCTTTGGAATCTTGTGGAAATTGCTATAGCCTCACAGAAAGGAATGGATATATTCCAGTGTACCTCTAACAGTAAACACCCTACGGTTCCTGTTAAAAACCTTGTCAATCCCAATTCTAATCACACCAATATTGTAAATTCATGCTACCAAAGTATGTCTCAAGTTTATAATTATCTATTTCTAAATATGAAAGTAATTCTCACCTTTAGGCTGTGTGATATCATTGTAGCAGGTACTGAGCAGAAATGCTGAGTCTGTCCTGTGTTGAGATGAGACTCTGGGCCCTGACTTACAGCAATATTATCCCCATGTCCCCTTTCCTATCACAAAAGTCATTTTTGACTCAACTCTATGTCCATTATCATGTACATAAAGGTATCAGGAAATTTTTAATTATTTTCCAGCAATTCTGAAACATCTCCAAATCAAAGGAGCAAAGACAATGAAGTAATTTTGCACAAATATTATGAAAACATCTCTGTGAGCACAAAATGTCTCAAGGATAGATGCACACGACACAAACGGCCAATATTAAGATATGAATATATGAAGTTGATGAATATAGGGCAAGTCAACAGCCATTTCTAATGTCTAAACACACACCACACACACACACACACACACACACACACACACACACACCTTATATGACTTTTGCAATCATTTTTAGTG